>NC_069117.1:31335084-31560084 GCF_025612915.1 Magallana angulata | reverse complement strand
GTGGGAAAAGGACTTTTGTTCACTTGCATGAATATTTAAATAATTTGGTGTTCCTTGAAAAATTGCAATTGTTTCCAGTCATTTTCAAATTGCACACATGCTATAATATTGTACCTTTTTTTAAGGAAATAGTAATTTGATTTGGGTTTGAGAAACTTTCTTTAAATTGTTGAGGACCCTTGAAATAAGGAATTTTAATTTGCAAATTGAACATGTTCATCATCCTTAAAATCTTTGCATCTATGTGTGTGGGTAGAAGATTGAGTAGGTGTCTTAACATAACAACATAAATTCTGTATCCTCCCATGTTGAAGGGGGCTTCATAAACTTTTAATTAACAAGATAAACACAAACCCTCTTGAAAAGATATTCAAAGTAAAAAAACAACAAAATCCTAAAAAATGATGTGATATGCTTCGGTATTTTGAGTGGGAGGCTGCAGAAGGATAAATCCCATAAAATAATCCCTGGTGGTTGATGATAGAACCGAACTCCTTGTTCTTATCAAAGTTTGAGGTATAAACTCCCACTAAAAGAAACACATCTTCATAATTATCCTAGTCATAAAATACATATAACCAAGCATGTGGAACCAGTCCTTCTATGTATTTCATTATCTCCCTCTCCTAGCTTGTAACCCTATCCCCCCTGGAAAACCCCGCTGCCTTGATTCCCTAGTCAAGGTTACCCCAACAAAAACCAAGAGGTACTGGTAGAACCATCTCATTCTTAATGACTGGATTCACTGTTTCTTGTAAAGGTTAAGACAATAAATACAGGACTGCACTGAGAGAGAGAGAGAGAGAGAGAGAGAGAGAGAGAGTCAGTCTCCCCCACACACCAGCTGATGGGATTGAACATGACAGATTTATGATGGATGATTGTGTTTTCAGATATGCATCCTCTGAACGAAAAAGAAACAGGTTGCTGCCAGATTTGCAAGGGGATCATCTTTAGGTATCAGATCATATTGATAATCAAATCAATTCCGAGTTGTGCAAACAACAGAATTTAGTTGGCATCAACACACTCATAGACACATCAAAAGATGTAGTTTGTGATCATTGGATGCATGAGAATTGGACTCCATTTCAAATGAAATCTATATAAACAATCTCCCCCAAAAATGAATGGAAACCACCATTCCGAGCATAATGCAAACAGTTCGAATGGGTGTGGCATGAAAACTAATCAGACAAGAAGTGACAGCAAATCTTCCAAAATCTTTAACTCATTGGCATGGCAGTTGGGGAGTTTTGTCGTTAGGTGGAATTGATATACAAGAATTTTTTTTTTTGCCGTGGCTCCATGGCAACCTGCCAGACTGACAGCAACAGGATGTTCCTAGCTGATCAGCCTCCTCATCTGTATTACATTCTGGAATCTGCGGATTTATAATTATCTTTTTTTGTTTTTGAGGGGTTTTTTTGGGTTAGGCAGAGACAGTTTTTAAATGAAATTTGATGAAATTTATATGATCTCATGAAAATGCTAATGTAATCCAAAAGAATTAAGTGCAACTATCAGATATACATGACTATGTATGTACATGTATGATTAAATATAATCTTTGTATGGTACAGTAAACTGGATTTGAAGAAGAATAAAAGATTCTTACTTTTTTGACATATCATAAATTCCAACTTTAATATCACAATTTGTGAATTCAACTTTTATTTTTAATAAATTTATAGTTTAACAAGTATTAGTATAGTGTACTTATGAATTTATTTACTTTAAAGAAAAAATTAACTTTTCCCTATTTGTCTTTTAAAATAATAATATTAAAAATAAATAACAAAGTACTATGTATATAAATATCTAATTGAATTCCATATTTTGCGAAATTGGCTTTTAAAAAATAAATAAAAGCTTTAAAAATAAGAGTAGTGAATAAAAATATTTTCTCACCAGATCTAGAAAAATTCAAGTTCCTCTCAGGCATTTTCTCTCAAAATGAATTGTCCTAGCTCCCTTTGTGGAATAATCTTTTAATTAATCACTCAACTTATCATAATTTGTACACCACTCCAGGCAAAAATAAATCTCTATCTCTCTCCTCACACCAGCTAGGCACAGAAATATATGACAATATCTTCAAAGGTAAAAAAAAAAATTGCCAAAAAAAAAAGAAGGTTCACAATGACCACATACTTTTTCTCCCTCCCTGACACAGAAGATTTAATAGATCCTAGCTGTTCACACAGAGAAAAAAAAAACAACAACTACTCTAGCATAAGAATCCAAGGCGAAGTGGGCTAGCTTGCTGGAGAGTTTACCTTTGGCATCTTGAAGCGATTACTCCCCAGTAGGGGGGAACATCTGATGGCAAGGAAGCAGGGAAGAGGAGGATAGAAACAGACACATGTATATGCAATGATCTTATCTCATTTTACCGTAGATGTTCTTATAGTGGTTCACGCTTTTCAGCCGTAAAGCCGGAAATTGCTTTATCTTTGTGAAGCAAGGTTGGATTATAAAAAAAAAAAAACTTTGAACAGATAAAGATCGTAATTTTTACACTGCTCCTCTTCCATAAAAAATACCCCCACCATGTACCTTTTTAGAATAAGTTGGCTAATCTTAGAATTAAATACTTAGTTCAATTACCACATAAAAGCCAGAAGATAATGAAATAAATGGCCATTTCTACACACCATTTACCATGCTCAACACCATTTTCTTGCAAAAAGAAGAAAAAACACACTGAAGAGCTATCCCTTAAGAATGCTAAACTTCAGCTCAAAGAAAATGTCCAATTTTTTTTTTCTTGAATTAGGGATTGAGGTGGCGCCTTTGTTTTAATATTTTAATGTACAATACTTATAGATATTCTGATGCCAACTTCCTGTCCGAGTGCCATATGGTCGACTTAGCACCACTAATCCCCTCATGACTATTCATGAGTACTAATAACCTGCAAGGCCAGAAGTACTCACACAGATAAGACATATGGTAATCCCTTCAATACTATCATAGCAAAATATTATCAAGTGGTTCTGCAATGTATTCTGTGATCAATGGAAATGAGAACCTGACCATAGTCATGATACATGTTCATTGTACATAATCAAAACACAAGAGGATATCAAGGATACCATTAAAAGACCAAAAAAACCCAAAAACATCATCTTTATAGGAAGAAAACCGAAGAGTCTCCAGAGTTCATTACCATATCAAAATAGATCTACAGATTAATATAAATAAATATTATTTGTTTTTCGTATATTTTTGAATACAATACAAATAAATACCAATATTGCAATTACCCTTCATAATAAAATAATTTATAAAAAGCAGTAAGTTCATTGGGAACGCTGGAATACAAGTGTTCCATTTTTAACCAATGAATTTCAATGTTGCCAGTTAGCAGCACCTGGCACCATATTTTGGAGACAAACTTCCTACAGAGTAATCAGAATAGATTAAAAAGGATTTTCGTTTAATTTTATGGTATTTTGCAGTTTATGTACAGTAGTATATGCATCAATATATATTGAAGCATTTCTATCAATTAATTTAAGACCGATCAGCAGAAGTATGAATTCTTCCAGCAGAGCACCAAACAGGACCCCAACTAGCAAAGAATGTGCAGTACTACCATTTTGAAAAACATGAAAGGATACCGTTTAATGCCTAATTGATCACTGCAGAGTGCATTTTTCATTGTTTTCTCCATTATTTGTGTATTTTAAGCTCCAAAGTGCGTACTTGAGGCCGTATATTCAAAATATCATTCAACAAGAGTCATTAAGTACATACAACAGGAGAAAAACCATTGTACCAAGCAACTATACTTAATGATTCTATGGTGCCACATGAAATGCATAGCTTTAAAGAATTTTTGAGAGAGAGAAAAAAAAGAACACAAATGAACTGAATCCTGACTCTTCAAAACCTCACAATTATATACAAAAACACAAAAGCTTTCAATTAAAATGCCACGTTTCCAGAGATAACTGAAATTCCAAAACAAAAATAAAGTCTCAAACAGCTGTAAGAAATGGGTTTAAACTTATCAAATTGCAAGTCAAAATTGTCTCAGGAAAAAGGCAGAATCCTTAGATCTCGCCAATCAGTCTGTCATTTACAGCCTGAAAATACCAGCTATCTAAAACTGGAGTTTACACTTTTATTTTTCAAAGTTTGGTGTATAAACTAAAAAAAGTCCCTCCCATCCTAATAAAGAGAAAATATTTCCTAATTCATGGAGAAAGTACTTCACATTCAATTAAAATTAAAACTGCGTTTAAAATTCCTTTAGCCTGAATGGTAGCAATACTAAGTAGAAATACCGGTAGTCTAACCACATCCTTAATGATGGAGGAAGTCTTACAATTGTACCAGTGTAACAGGTCGCACCTATATTATGTAATTCAACACCCTCACAACCTTTGCCATTACTAATCAGACAACTATCCACTGTGTTACTATATTTAGCCACTGGGAGCATGGTGCTCACTTGCTTTGATCAATTTCCCAACATTCCACGGTCTTTGATGATAACACAGATTGTGCTTCCTTAATTTAAAACATTAGGCTATGCTTCTGAAACAAAGCATGAAAAAAAAGAAATGTTTCGCCAAGAATGACAAAAATATCCTCCAGCAAATAATATACATCCTACAAGAGTTTTTTTTTTTTTATTATCAAGTTCTTGTAAAAGTGCTAGGTCAAGATATTTTTTATCTTTTAAATCTATTAGTATTAAAAAGTATTTTTACTCCTCCTCCTTTTCTATATCAACTTACTTTAATTAGAAATATGTAAGGTACAAGTAATTCTGGGTTATTTTCTAAATCATTTTTAAATAAAAATCTTATGTAGTACTGTACTACTTTGCTGAGGTAAGGTACAATCAAATTTTGAGAGAGAGAGAGAGAGAGAGAGAGAGAGAGAGAGAGAGAGAGAGAGAGAGAGAGAGAGAGAGAGAGAGAGAGAGAGGAACCAACTAATAATTTTACACTCTGACACTTTAAAAATATGGGCTTTACTGCAATTCTCTTTCAAAAAATAACACAAACAAATTACAATTTTTCTCCCTCCAATTAACTTTGGTTGAAATTACTCATCTAAAATAAACAGCCTCCCTGCCAATGTAATAAAGCTTTGACTATTTTTAGCACCATCTTAAAAGCTACTAGATATCATCAGATAGGAATGAGTGTATTGCTTAATCTACCAAGTGCAATGACTGAGAAATTGGCAAAATCCAGAGCGATGCTGGAAGAATCAACTGCAGCACAAGAGAACCTACAGCTGCATGGCTGGATGTGATTTGTTAACGTGTAAACAAAATGTCTTACTTTCGATTTTTGTATATCCGTCAATAACCCTTGACTCCTGACCCGCCAGCTCATCCATATTGTCTTCCACCGGAACTGTTACATCCGACTTGAAGTCTGTCACTGAAAAAGTCATAAAAAATTCCATCAACATGTAGCACTGGGATGTAGTTGGATGAGTGTACAGTGTAACTTGCATAATCCAACACCTGAGTAATCCAAACACAACGTATACTGGTCACGCTATGACAAAATCCAACACATCATCACTATGTCAAATATGCCAAAGGTTATTCAGCTCAAACTCAAATTTCTGAATTGAATCCACGATCCATTTTTAATCTTGAATCTAAAGCTAAACAATAGTCCTGTTAGCCTATGCTCCATATTCACAAACATACCCAAATCCCTTCATAGAGACAAATGATTTAACAAATGTTTCATGTCACCTCATGACATTAATGAATAAAATCAAATTTCAAAAATTCAAACCTATTCAGTAATATATTCATAACAAACAAGAAAAATGTCGACGATAAATATTTGCACTTCAATGTAACAGTAATATATAAATGTATTTTTTATCAAAGTGTTTGTCTTTCCCATTAAAAAGAAATAGGTGAGAAACTTGAGGACATCAAAGCTAACCTGAATCTTATTTAAATTAAACAGGTAAGCTAAAATGATAAAAAATAAACAAACCTGGTACAACAGCATCCTGATTTGGACCAAACACAAATTCTATTTTCCCATTGTCTGGGAACCTTGGATCTATAAGATACAAAAAATACAATTTGAAAAAATGTTGTCTTATTGCCAGACATTGCCACTTTTTTTTATTAAAAAGCTGGCATATCACTCCGGAACATATTTCTCTCCACAATAAATTGATGTAATTAATGTCAATAAAGCATCTGGATAAAAAAATATATATAAACGCATTTTACAGAAAGTGCATGGAGGGGGCTGGTGCATTGCCCTTTTAACAAGTGATCCAAATGTATACCCGAAGAAAAAAAATTGTAGTAAATTGATGGGGAAACTGAAAGAGCAATAAACACCGACCTGGGAGACTGACATGAAAAATAAATAGCCTTACCTCGGTCTGCATCATCCAGCTCCTCCTTGCTGAACAAGAGGTTGTAGTTGGAGATAGCGCAGGTATGGAACTGGCACTTCCAGATCGGGTCCTTGTGGCCGGAGTGGGCCTTGTGGTAGCAGTTGATCATGATGTCCCCTCGCAGGGGAATCCCTGGCGATATGGAAATGCAGACCTTCTGCATCTGATCAGTTACATTGCTAGGAAAAAAGTCAATAAAAATCAATAGAATGCAGTAGTTGGACGATCAGGTTTTTTTTTGAGATTCATAGTAGATATTGCTATCCGAATATACACAATTATTACAAATGGTGGGTTTTATCTTTTAATTGCACTAACTTTTCTCATCCCCCCTCCTTTTTTTCCATTATACAGTTATATTTTATTACTCACATTCAAGAAAATAATAGAAGTAACTATGTTTCCTTTAGAATTTAAAACACTAAAAGAAAGCCAAAGTCTAACTTAGTACTAGAAACTTGCACAACAAGGCTCATCCTGGCTCTCTAGAAAATTGTCACAAGTAAGGAAAAGCATAATAATACTAAATGAGATCTAAAAATGATATAAAATAATCTTTTTTTCATAATTTTTAATTACATGTACTTACTAGACCCCAGATGTAAACACCGGCTGCATGCTCTGGTAGACCGTGATGTAGGGCCGACACCCACCCCGGCTGTCAAAGTTTGGGACTCCGTGCATGACCAGGTGATGGAGGTACAGGGGGCTAGAGTTGATCTTTATTGCACCCGAAAGGAGCCCAGAAAAGTACTCTATGTACCTGTAAATGTTAAAAAAGTCACTATAAGTTAATATTCTGGTACAAATAGTAGTTAAACCTTGGAATACATAAAAGTATAAATATAATAGAAAAAAGAAATAGTAAGTTTCATCCAAAATAAATTGAACTTGGAAAATGAATGGAATAAATCAACTGTCTTGAATTGAGTGAATTCACATTATCAAGGACATCCCGGTACTTTTATTATTACTTTGATAGTCTTTAACTGACAGACTACGGAAATATATCGGGTTGATCAATCTCATAGCCGGCGAGGTGAGACGGACACAGAGATATATCTAGCAGTCACGTGTCATGTTTCGACCAATAAAAGTGTGACATTTCAGTACGAGGGAAAACAATAATTCATGGAAAATTGTTTAGCTGATTAAGTACACCACTGACAGAAATTGTTGTCAAGTTACTGTGATGTTAATTTGATTTCATAGATCAACTCAAAGATGCAATCCATAATAATTGGTGTTCAACAAAGAAAATAATGAGTGCAAAGAGGTTAAGAAAAACAGGTTTCTCACCTTCTATGGGAAGGCTTTTTGAGTCCACCAAGTTTATCATCATAGAACCGGTTCATAGCCATTCTGTCCAAAAGCTGTTCCGAGCTGTAACATAAAGAACAAGCCTATCGATTGATTTCAATATATCATATGTACATTTATTTGATTGATTGTTGAAGGCCAAAGTTTATTTTCTCTTTGCCTGATTACTCTGTATATTCTAACACTAATTGATTTACAGAATGCACCCATGAGATGCTCAAATATTATATAGTAGAAGTTCTACTAGGGCAGTGACTTAATGTTCCCCATATAATTCATATCTTTGTGAATCTGCGATGCTACATATCTAGCTGCAAAATATCTACTGTGCCCAGTAATTATTAATTGTTCTAGCAATGCAAACAATGAAACCATAGTCAGTGCAGTACTATTACTAATCCTTCATTTCTTTGGTTCACAAGTTGGTGAGAATGAACAAGCCATTTACACATCTTATGGTACCTCTCCCGTCCCCTCAAACAAAATTATGAAATATCAACAAAAATAACAAAATCTACATCCATCAAAAACAACAAATTGCATTTAAGTTCCAGCGTGGGAGTCGAGCCAATAAGTCTACTGCATTATCACATAAAACCTGTAAACTGATACCCTTTACATAATATATATTAAAAGTGATAATCTATTAGAAAATTTTGATATGAACTTCCAACTCTGCATAAATACATTTACCCACTGAGCCAAAAGATTCATAAAGTTACACCAATAACACACATGACAAAGCTATATGTAGAATCTACAGAAATTAATAAAGCTGCTCAAGTAATAACAATCAAAGCACCTATGATTATATAACTGGTACATACTAATCTATTTTATACATGAAGAGTTTATGGTTCTAACACCCAGATCCAACTTTCAAAGAAATTCATACTCCAAACAATGTGAACAGATCGTACACTCATAAAATAATATCCTGATATGTCATACTGATAATAACACGGTAGCCATAAATTTCTTCTAGTACAGGTAAGTACATCATCAGTAACTTATTCAAACACATGTGACATGGCACTCTTCAACAAATGCCAATAACATTTATTTAAAGGCTATAAAATTCAAATATATGACAATCTTTCTTGGATGACATGATGTGTCATCTGCTGCTTTTGTAAACTTTGAAACATATTTTGCCCCAACCAATGCCCTTGACATTTCTCATAAAGCTTACTTTACATTATCTACATCATCTTATCATACATCATAGATAAACAAAGAAAATGATAGACTTTAGATATGCCTTTAATTACTCATCACTTGGCAGTTCATGTAATAAGGGTTCAGTAGTAAGTAAACAATGACACTTGGCTGATGTTCAAAGCAACAACATTTGTATTGTTGCTGATGTTTTCAGCCACAACCAACCTTGAGCAGATGTTGCTGTAATTCAGGAAGGCTGCGATGATGACAGCCAGGCGACCCCGCCCACCTTTACAGTGCAGGACGACCACATGACCGAGGTCAGAGTTCAGCCAGGAGTCCAGACTCTTGCAGATATTACACAACCGTTCAAGGGGCGGAGCCAGATGCTCCGGCCACCCAAAGTCGATGACCTTCTGGTTATTGGCTCGTTGTAGGTCATCTCTCGGTTCAGAGATATTTATGACCTAAGGGAAAAAAATGAAATTAATTTTAACCTGTTGTATTGTATAAGAACTTTAATTCGCAATGACGTAACTTCACAGTTTTTCTGTCTCAAACTAGTTTGCTACAGCTCATTTTTGCAGTCTAGGCTATGTCTATTTTCACCATGATAAGAGTCTTCTAAACCTCATGAAATTTTCTCAAACCCATATAAAAGTTTGTTCAGTTTAATAGCATTGAAACTCACACTTCAGCAGTGTGGTATTAATTTCTGTTTATCATATTTTACCAAGGGTCTTATTATAAGATGGTGTTATTCAATCTAATTTAAAGAGGACTTGAAGTTATGCTTATCTTTTCATATTTCGATCAGTATATGATCTTTCATCATCCTGTTTTCATGTCTGAAATTCTTCACAAGCTGTGTCAACCACAGTCGAGTCAACCACTTTTGTCAGTGTTTAAAACCAGCAACTCACTCACCAAGACATTTTCGCCATGTTTTGTACGAAGCATATGAAACACATCGTGAAGATCCCTCTGATATTCCACATTATGGCCTTCAGATAGAAATGACATACCTGGGGAGAAAAAAATAAAAATACATAAATAAACAGGTAAGTAAGTGTCTGCCTGCCATAAAACGGAACCAGACGCCAGAATCCGGCTCTTATCTGGTTATCCAGATCTTCATCTACTGATGTAACAGAAATTAGCAACATATCACGTTCTGCTATCAGCTAAGTTGAATTCATAAATTACTGCTTAGCTGTGCAAGTTACAAACACTGGTAAATCTGTATTTTCAAGCTGGTTTTTCTTTGCCTAATTTTTATCATTAACCTTTTAGCTAAACATTTCTGAAATTCTTGAATTTTTTATTTAAACTACAAAATCTTCCCGTCATTTTCATCACACATAATTTTTTTTCTTCAAGCAACATTGACTGTTTAATTAACAAACTAAAAAAAACATTTAAATGAGATCAGGGAAGTGAAAAACACATCAAAATGATATCATTATAATAATAAATGTAATAAAAAATGCTTGATACATTATGTGTCGTCTATAATAAGAAGTTATAAAATTGTCCTACAAAATGAAATACATACAATATATCTAATGATTACAATGTTCTCTATATAATATTCATCGTTTCTGTCAGAATCAAATCTTTAAAAATTAAAATAAACAGTCTTTTAATAAAACAG
Source organism: Magallana angulata (assembly GCF_025612915.1). Taxonomy (NCBI): domain Eukaryota; kingdom Metazoa; phylum Mollusca; class Bivalvia; order Ostreida; family Ostreidae; genus Magallana; species Magallana angulata. Next base: position 31,549,544 of record NC_069117.1, on the reverse strand, counting down.
TTGAAATAAAATGCCAACTGAACATAAAAAGTAGAATGAAATTCATACATACAAATGATTCTATCTGTGACATAGACCAATTCTAGTTGGGCCTCTTCCATTTTTGTGAGCTCATCAGACCTGTCAAAGAAACAAAGCACAAGCAGCTATAGAATCAATAATACAGACTCAAAAACATCTCACCCACTCAAAGTTTGTTCAAATCAAAACAAAATAATTTTTAACACCACGGTAAAAAACATTCAGCATCACAAGTAAATGTTCACGTTTCTTATCCACATGCGCTAAAAAAACCTTGACCCTGTTTGTTAGCTCTATCGATATAAGTTTGGACTCGAGTCTGGACTCAAAAACATCTCACCCACTCAAAGTTTCTTCAAATCCAACAAAATACTGTATTTCTTTTTCAAGCTATGGTAACAAATATTCAGCATCAATAAAATAAGAGCTCCTTACACATTGGCAAAGAAACCTCTTTCACGTGTTATCTGTATCACTAGAAGTTTTGTAATATATGAATAACAATTTCAACATGAAGGAAATCTTACATATCATCAAAAGGGAGTTAAAGATAACCGCGCTCACATTACTTCCTATTTACTCAGTTTGGTTGGTCTATTTTCGTAAGCATATTCAAGTTTTATGTCCTAGAACCTATAGAGAAATGTTCAACTGATTAACATGTACATAATACATGTATTGTAAACCATGCAATATAACCCAAATTCATGAAGTCTAGAAGATTACACTTTCTGTATTACACATTTTCATGCAAAGGTAACATTATATTCTGTTTAACACCTAAGTTGACAAATTGGTGATGCATTATGTAAATTACACAAATTTCATCAAATGGTTATTCTGTATTCTGCATAATCAAACAAATACGGCACATGTACCGGTAGTAATTATATTCTGGCTGTATTACAGTACACAAACTCATCCAGATGTAACATACTAGCATTTTGAATCAGTTTTGAATTCATGCTGTATTACATGCTGTATTACAGTACACAAACTCATCCAGATGTAACATACTAGCATTTTGAATCAGTTTTGAATTCATGCATGTACTCAAGGTATTCTAAATAATGATATTGGTACAGTGGAGCCTCAGATATCCGGACGCCAGATATCCGGACGCTTCACTTTCCGGTCGATTTTTATTGGGAACGGAATTTTTACACAATAATTTGTCTCGTTTATCCGGAATTCCGCGTTCCGGATCCGGACGGTCAAATTTTACCACATAATACAGTTTTCCTTTAAATTTTACCTCATTTAACCGGACGGTCACATTTTAGTGTTCGGGGGCACAAAAGTTTTTTATGCGCAAGTGCAAATTGGTGTAAAAACATATGACACTGGTTGTTGGTTTTAAACAATGCCTTCGTCCGGTAATCGGGGTCACCTGTGTCACGCTATGTACTCGCCCGAGGATATTACGATAACCATGGATGCGGCATGTTTAATTGTTGCCATTTAACTTATGAACTGTTATTGTTTGATTAAAATATCATGAAAATTGTTTAATTTGTGTTTAAAAAAGTCATCTATTGATTGAATTAAAATTCTATTAATCGTAGTGTGATTAGATCGTTCGTACGCCTATTCATTTTAAAACGTAATTGAAATGAAATATTTGATAATTTGAGTTCTGTTTACGATAGTTATTAAGACCGCTTGGGATGTTCTGGGTATCGACATTAATTTTATAGCGTGTGTTCAATTAACAGTGTAATAATAATTCATGCCAAACATGGCGTGGATGAGTGTTCACGCTACTTGTAAATATCGCTTGGGTGCAATTAACTTTATAGAAAGATGGATACGTAAAATTAGCTTGGGTAAGTTCTGTCAATGAAAACATAGCTTGGACAATTATCAATAAGGGAATATATACAGATTTTCATCCATTTTCAATCATCAAATGTTGAGCAGCTTCAAACATGTCAATACCACCGGCCAAGAGAGCGAGAGTTGCGATCACCGCTAGCTTATCACAATTCAGATATCCGGACGCTTCACCTATCCGGACGATTTGGCCTGGGGACAAAAGTGTCCGGATAAGTGAGGCTCCACTGTATATATTACACAAATTCTGAAATTCATGTAACTGCATGGTTATTCTGAATTACAAAAATTCAGAAAACTTATCACTGATAATGGTGTGAAAATATTTAAGATAAATACCAGTCTTACATCTGTAAAAGTTCATTCACTACACTGATACTGAGTGGGGGTACCAGGATAACTTGCCTTTAATATCGTATGACATATAGCAAAAGTTCATGCAACAAGTTCCGTGGTCATGCATCCAATGTCAATCACACACTAGAGTTCAAATTTATTTGTTCATCATAAAAGTTCATGATTTATCAATATGATAAGTATGTACATTCATAATGATAAGCCAGTTTACGTAGGATATGCAGTTAAACTAGAACCGACCACCGACTTGTTCATCTGATTTGGTCACCCTTGTTTTTTGAAGTGTCGAATAAGTTTTTTAAACCATGTAGTTTCTCAAATTGTTTTCTGGGAAGTTAATTTTAAAAGTATATGCCTCAATAACTTATCTCCAGTTTATATTTATATGTGCATGATAAAAGTCAACTAATGTCAACTCAGAAACTGGATCATGTTGCAAATGTAACTGCACCGTATATTAAAAGTGCATTCTGCGGTGGTTACATGCACATTTGAGAAGTACATTGTACCTGGTACAACTCATTCTCCAAAAATACATGGTAAAAAGACATGCTTAATGAAGATATTTTTTTACAAAATTGACTTACCATCTCATGATCTAGTTGGTGAAAACATAGTTGGCCACCTATGAAAAAGATAATAATATATGAAATTCAATGAATTTATAACTACATCAAAATGATGAAATTTTGTGTAAAATTCAAAATCTAATGCACTATCAAAATTTGAAAACAAAATTGGAATGGTTATAACAATTTTTTTTTACCATAAAATATCTCATTATTTTTTTTCAGAAATAGAGGTATAATACACTGGCTGAGGCATTTGAAGTTTCCTTCATCAATTAATTGTTTGATGAATACTAATATACATATTTACTTTAAAACACTAATCCCCCTATTAGCCCAGTTTCTTATTTTCAAGTAGCTCGTACAAGTAATTTACCATAACAAATTTGTCCTTGAACCTATCAATACTTGAAAACTGGAATAAACAATATCCTTTACTTCCAATACACATTAGATTCACACATCTAGAAATATTTTTCTCTATCGCAGTTCATAACCAAATGAATGTGAATGTTTCCAATCGAAAATAGATCCGCAAAATTCATTTACACTGAAAGTACACACACAGAGTCAAATTTCGCCGGTGTTATCAGTCGACTTAATTGTTCTTATATTATACACATAGTACCGAAATTCTCGACCCCCACATATATAAACTTCTGAGTAAGTACTCGGTAGCATGGGGGTTAAGAATGTCTACATGACTTGTGAAGTGAGATACGGTTTCAAATTTATGCTGCATGTTACATTTACCGAGGGTGAATCATAGCCAGCTAGCTTGCGTATCTTAGACATTCCATACAAGACAGAAACCACAATCCTTCAATTTATGACATAAACAAACACTTTCAACAACCCACACCATTTTTAATGGAAAGCATCATAAGTATGTGCATAGCTTAATCTTGCTGCTTTTTAGGTTTAATTTTTGATTGAAAGTAATTGCTACTATTTATATACATGGGTTTGTGGTAAGCAAATTCTTGTTCTTCTGTCCATGACTGCATGAAGTCTGAAGAAAAGGTTCAAACCGGTTCAAATAATGATCTGGGTTAAATCAACATCCACCCATCTGTTCATATCCATGGTTTTAACTTCAAACCACTGATTGTATTGGGCTATATTTGTTGACCAATTATCAGCCATATCAAATTAAGAATTCTCTCTCTTTTTTCTCTCTCTCAAATAACAGGATGTTTAATCATTATTGTAATACCAGTAACCAATTATTATATGGACATCGATCTCTTTACATGTACCCATAGAATGAATGAAATAATTGAATTGAATGATAATCTCCCACAGCCCAATTATTCTCTCTCTCTCTCTCTCTCTCTCTCTCTCTCTCTCTCTCTCTCTCTCTCAGATCAGCCTGACCTTCACTCCCCAACATACAAATTACAAAGAGATCCCTGCTGTTTGAACCAGTTTATAGATTACACTTATGATGGGACTTGTTGGTATGTAAGCTTTTTGATTTTTTTTTTCCTCTCTTAATCTTTTAGTACATGATTTAACATCTAGTCAAAACAGTCAAACGAGTTATCAGCCCCTTGTTGAGGAAGTCTTTTTTATGAGATTGTAGAGATGAAATCAGCAGCTGAAGCAGACTTCTTTTACAGATTTCATCAGCCCTGTACATCTTCTACTGAGGTAAGATCTATTTACAAGATAAGTCCCCTTTGTAACCTTTAATGATTTTATTTTTTAACCTTTTAATATTGATTTTAATACAGCCATTTTTTAATCAGAAATTTTGTTTTCTTTAGATTGATATAAAAAATCCTTCACCAAATGAGAGACAGTGTCTGCCACTATGATTACATGATATACACCGCTTTATATTTTATATATCATTTAAATTTATTTTTAAAAATTCAAATGAGGCAACATACCACATGACTTTTAAATTTCCAAGATGTACAGGAAAACCTCAGGGTGTCCTATACAAAAAACAGCAGCCACCATGCCCTTCCAATAACATAATCTGGTCTGCTTACATTATAACCACAAACACAGGGACTCTTTATTTTGATTTTCAAGGTATGCCAATGAAATCTCATTCTGCCTGGGTCCTGAGAGAGATCACTATCACTTTACACATACTATTGTCCCAAATCCCCTCTTCACCTTATAGTTGTACCAAATTAATGGCACATCTATATATACACACAGTCAAACTCGACTGATTGACAAATTCTGATAAACCCTATCTACATGCTTCATTTCACTTGCAATTTTCACAGGCCTCATCAAGGCCAAAACAGTGTAACCATTCATTAACTACATGTAACACAGCTTACATAAGGTTGAATAGATCATGTGTACTAATGGGGCCTTTTTTCTTTCTCTCCCTCACTATCTCTTTCTCTCTCTCGATGGGATCACAATTTTATAGGTAATTGTTTTGTTTACAGGTATCTCAAGCTGGCATCCTCAGGTCATCAGTATTAAGTGGCATCTGTTTGAAATAAGATTCGCTTATCTATTCAGAGTGAAGGTGTATACTACTACAGCTGACATGAACTTAATTATGTGACCTTGGGTGAGAGAGGTGACACATTAGGCTCCTTAACTCATTGACAAACAAGAGCAAAGTGATTTGAACTAATGTCTTTTTTTTTGCAACTTCTTTGTGACCACTGACAAATGATGCTATCAAAATAAGTAAAAAAAAGTAGATAATCTTAGTAAATTCTCTCTCCCTCTCTCTCAATAAAGCAGTTATGAAAAGAAGAATTAGGATGACTCTCTCTCTCTCTCTCTCTCTCTCTCTCTCTCTCTGAGACACACACATGCACATTCTTTGTCTACATTAATGCATTTTTTTTTATCTGCAGAAAACTGAATTCTTTACAATCACATATAACCACTTTCCCTGATTAAGAGAGAAAATCCTGCCAAACAACAGCTCAGACTAATGGGGAAAGCATTAACAATTTATCTGCATGCAGCAAGTCATTATTGCTACATTATCAACATGTATCACAACACAAAGCAGCAAAAGCGCATCCAGAAGATGCGTGAAAAAAGCACTGAACTTCTGCAGCAAATCTACCTCAGGACAGATCAAAAGAAGATGGCAAGATTTTAGGAAAAGGGGGGGGGGGGAGATGAGTAGAAGAGAGAGAAAACTATTTTTCCATCAATCACACAAGTTCTACCATAGAACAATATGGGGAAATGGGAAACCTGACTATAATATATGATAATGGCTTTCAATTAATATGGTGCCCTACCCATTCATCCCCTAGCTAACTGACCCAATCATTGATTAAAGAGGTTAAGTCAAATCCTAAATAAATGAGATAGTAGCTTGGGAATACCTGGAGATAAAGTGAGAGAGGGGAGAGAGGGAAGAGAGGGTAATTAGGGGTCTGAATCAGACATAGCCTTCAGAAACTATCCGTTAATACATTAACAAACTGGGCAAAAGAACAAAGCTACATGTATATGTCACTCGGGGTTTGGCATTCATTCTGTGCCCAACAAATCCATCATACAACCCGACAACCTCCTCATTGGAGAAAGCCCACGAAGCAGAGTAAGTACATGCATAAACGACAGAGAAAAAACCCAAAAGATCGTTAACAATTTTATCTTAATAATCTTTTTTCTCACCTGCAGCTGATAAAACCAAAAACTTTCATTGAATCAAAAAGAGTAATTATCTTTTTATTCTTGATTAATTACATGTCCATCTTTTTGCAGAATTCAGATCAATCTCGGAGCTGCCATCAATCATCTCACTGATAATTAAAAGAAATGGAGCCCTGTTTCCAGAAGAAACATCTGGATGTGTTGAAAAAATATAAAAAAAAGAAAATGCGCAAAAATTTAGCCTTACCTACATCCTATTGATTAGAATCCCAATGTAGAAATCAGAGCTGGTCATTGTGGTGACAATCCATACTCCCATTAAACGAATACAGCTCTCAGTTAATTAGTTTTCACTTAATTACCACAACAGCTCTAACATTTGCCATGTTTATAAAAAGGAGGGGGGAATATGGCCGGCTGCATCCTTTATTTGGACATGATAAATATAGACAGAAGATTCTTCGCATACTACTCACACACAACTGAAGAAAATACAGGGTGTTTTTAAAGTTGGCATTTCGGTTTTGAGCACTTGTGTAGCTCTTGCACAAGAAACTAATATACATCCAGTCCTTTTCGTTTGATTTTTCGAACTGAGGATCTTGTCTGACCAGATTTCCTGGAACTCTGCATCAAGAAAATGGCAGGTTCCAATTGATAACAAGGATAAATATCTAATATTTGAATAGGAGTCTAAAACCAACAGGCAGATGTTGCCTACAAGCCAACTGTTACGAATTCCTTCCTTCTACAGATCTCATATAAACACCTCCGTTTTCCAGACATTTGATAGCAAGTTGGAAAAATGGGTTGTTTTTCTGGAATAAATTACTCCATTACTACAAGGTTTTGATAAAAATTAAACTAAATGTTCACCCCCTCCCCTACCCTAAAAAAATAAAAAAAGTAAAATATTCTATGAGGTATTGGGTTACATGACTAAAAAGGAATGACCATTTAAAAAAATTAATGTTTACTTTATACGCCAATGCTCAGAGGTCAGGGGTGGAAAAAAAAATGTTGAAAGACATTACTGTTGGTCTCCGAAAATAAAACCAAAAGAAAATTAAATGCCTCCAATCTATCACACTTCAAACCCAGATGAAAAGGCCGTAATGACAGAAAATGTCCACTTATTCATGGCAATCATGATTTGAATGAGCTTTACACCGCTAACAGCTTATTCTGTGCCGGCCATTTAACCTACGGACTGGCTCCTTTAACACTCCCTGATTTTAAAGAAAAGACCTTTGACATAACTGTCGGATAAATTACAATGGCTAAATATGAATAAATACCCTGGACACTCGTTCCTGCATGTGGTGACCTTCAAGCTTCTTGATATACTCTTTTATTCTTTCTTTTTTTTTTATCAGTGTTTCAACTAAATTGACTAATGATTTTAAAAAAAACATTGCATCAAGAGGAACAACCTGCAGTTTTGACTAACAAACATGATATAATCTACTGTTTATAAACGGAGCTCCGTCTTTATCATATTATATCTTATAAACAAATAGCAAATTGCGTAAAAAAGTTTGGCAAACGGTTGTATAGAAACAGGCACACTGCCTGTGCAGATTCATATGCCCTGATAATAAGGAAAATATCGTGATGCAGCAGTACTTGTATAATGGGAGTGAAAGCAGACAGGATAAAAAAAAGGAAAAAAACATCAAAGAACTAAGTCCTGAATGTGCTGAAAGAAGTTCAAGTGCATAAAACTCTTACTCAGTAACTGGTTCTCGAAATGAGCAGTCAAAAACTGGTTCTATTCTGTTCCTATATCAAATGTGGTTACTATGGTACCCTATTCTGACACCTCCCAAAACTACTGTTCACATTGAAGATCGTGCAACAAGCCAATTTGAAGCTAGAAAGATGAAAAGCCCTGACTGATGCACCCACCCTGGATTCTGTAGAATTCCTCAACCCAGTAAATGGGAAATTGATTTGAGGAGTTCACTACACAAGCCAATGGGTGTAGCAGGCACCTGTGCAAAAACTCATAACAAATTCATAAAACTTCCATCAACTTTGTACCCAGAAACCACTGGTAAGATTTGAAGCTTACACAAGTTTTTCTGTTGCTTTTTTCTCTAGCAAGACCACCCCAAGTGAAAGATCAAATGTAACCTCTCCTTCTTACACAAATATAATTCTGCATATCTGCTAAATCTAGTTGGAATGAAAGAACAACACATTTCGCAAAGACAACCTCAAGATATCAATGTAATGATTACTTTTTGATTGAATAGAAAGGGTCACAGAGTGCGACAGATTGCATCTAAGTTCAATTTGAAGCTGTCAAGCTGACATGCAAATCATTAGCATATTACGCTTATGGCTGCACATGTACTGGCAACTTACATAATTCATATATCAAAACTTCACGTTAATTAACAACACAATTATTTTCGTGCCCTATATAAATAATAATAGTCTGAATGTTGCTCAGGTAAATATTCTTTTGCCACCTGGTTTATCAAAGCATGAATGAAATATGATGAAACTTAATCTGAGAATTCCGTTGAATGAAATATGAAGAAATACGATCATCATAAAATCACTTCACACTATAAAGAATCATTAAATTATTCATATATGCACACATAATTTTAACATTACCATTGGTAAAAAAAAAAAAATAGATCAAAACTTCCAGGTACAGTATATATCCATATGAAAAATATCACAGAATCTATGTTTCATCACATCTTCTTACGATTGCAGCCTCAAGTTTGGTGGAGGGAGAGGAGAGAAAGAAAAAAGACACTGGTGTAATTATGCATTACACAATTATGCCTACAGCTGAAAACAGGAAACTTCTTCACTGTCTAACTGTTCCACCCACCATCACGAAATCTACGCCACAGGGGCAGAAGAAGGGAGAATTCCTCAGTCTTGATGCAAGTGCATGATACTAAAAATCTACTCCACAAAAATCCAGAAGAATTTGTGTACACACATGAATAATTTAAAACCTCACGGCTATTACATTAAAGGCAAAATAAACTTTTTTTCTTTTTATCCCTCAATCCCGAAAAGGTCGAGTATATTTTCACCTGTGCTTAGATTTATAAATGTTTTCACTAGAGAGGGGGAAATATGATATGCTTCGCTGAATGTTTGGCAAGTTGAATTTGTATTTTTCACATGTAGGCCCTAGCTTGCTTGCAAGTTTCATTCATGACACAGATCCAGAGATGAAATACCTGCACACTGGGTGGAAATTAGCCTGGTGAGCTCACCTGGTAACCTGATAGCTTACTATAATTACAAAAAAATCATGGAATTGTTTACAAGAATAATTTCAGAAATAAATCTTTGTCAAAGTGGCAATCATTTATGAGGTTAACTGCTTTTAAAACTGACATTTTTGTTTAGTCTGAAAATCTGAAGCTGTTTACATACAGTACTGTACCATATAGCATTGTAAGGTCATAGAAGAAAATCTCTCTCTCTCTCTCTCTCTCTCTCTCTCTCTCTCTCTCTCTCTCTCTCTCTCTCTCTCTCTCTCTCTCTCTCTCTCTCTCAAATACACACATGTTGACATATTAATATTTTATATAAAATATATACATCTTTATAGTTACATATTGAATAAATAAATTGATAAATCATTTATTTGTAAATATCCTCACAAGAGAGCTAAATATTTAATTTACTTTTTTATGGACAAATATATCAATTATTGCAAAAATTAGACAGCGATGATAAGGCTAACTAAATGGGCGAGGATTCTAACTCCTTTGTACACAAAACCCAACACCTACATTATCTGATGTACATAGGATTCACAGTTAAACCCCTCAGATGTTCCGACACATACAAGCTTTTACCTGGGGGGTGATTAATTGATGAAAATTATGCAGCTAGTGTAAAGGGAGGCATGAGTTGCAATAATTCTCACTGCCATCAGACAATATGTGTTATAGAGTCAGAACTTGACAAACCAGTTTTTTTTTTTGGAGGGGGAGAATTTCCAGTTTTAATGGACCATTATTTACTCACGATAACTAAATGAAATGTCTGGAGCAATTTTTGGTCCCTTTAACCATAATTTTACATTTTATTAAATAAGCTTTTATGTAATTTGTAGAATTGGTTTAAAGAAACATCCCAGACTTGTTAAAAATTTTATTGCATGATCGTGTTTACACAGATATTTAAATGTTGAGAAAATTACATATTCTGAAGCAAGCTTGACCACATGTAAATATCTTTATACCATTCATACCTTTAATTTTAAAGTAAAGTGCTAAAAATTTAAAAGAAAAAAGGTAAATTCTCTCTCTCTCTCTCTCTCTCTCTTTCTCTCTCTCTCTCTCTCTCTCTCTCCACACCTTTCTCCATGGATTAACATTCTCTGACTGTTTTTCCCTACACTGCGATCTTCTTACCTGTGGTATTGTACAAGTCAAAATAAATTGACCCAGTATTTAAATTTCAATGGGGCCCTAGCTGTATAAACTAATTCATTTCAATAGATAGTATCTTTAATGTGTAAATTGAGAAGACATGTCGCTAGAATGCTTGTGCATACTGATTTACACAGAGATCAGGTTGAATTCCTTTTATCAGTGAACAGGGGTAAAAGTAGTACCCCTTGAATAAATCCATGTAAACAGCTTTGGTTCTGATAACTGCTGCCCACTATATTGATCCAAATCGAGACACTATTTAAACTTTGGGGCTCTATCTAAATATTTTCATGGTCAAATAATATGTAATTCCATCAACATGCCCATAGCAAGAATATCAAAATGTTACATAACACCGTTGACATTTTATATGTCTATCTATCGCACATGTTCCTCCCATTTAGAGAGGTCAAAAATCAATGGAGTAATGGACATTTAATCAAGAGTTGGGAAAGTGCTGATAAATTGTACAGAATATTAAATAAATGTACAGTACATGTATTTGCAAAGAAGCCACCACAATATAGCCCCCCCCCCCCCTCAAAAAAAAAATCAATTATTTAAGCACATACCCCCTGGTACTTTTCAAACTCCCAATCCAAAAAAATAAATTCTGATACACTCATGAACTCTACGTACCCATATATATTCAGCATTTTTGTCTGTATTATATCATGGATTTTTTATATGGTATGGATCAATACGTTATTTGGCAATTGCATCCTAAACCAATGTAGAGTAAATTGGGAGCAACATCCGCTTGTTTCTAATCCAGGAATCATTTTTTGTTTGCCAATCGTTGGTTGAAATATTTCACAAGGGTTTAGGTAATTTTTTTTTTATTCTAAAGTATTTTTTTTTTCATACCTTACTGTGAAACAGCTATTACTGTACTAAAAGACATCAAAGAATGCAATTTCTTCACCTCACTCATCTCAACAAATTGATTCATGCTTAGTAATTCACAAACAACTGCTAGTAACAAATTAAGAAGTAAAATAAAATAATTCATGATCTTTCACTCATACATGGTCAAGCTCTCTCTCTCTCTCTCTCTCTCCTCTCTCTCTCTCTCTCTCTCTCTCTCTCTCTCTCTCTCTCTCTCAAGAAAAAGAGAGCAGTCATGGTGAGAAGAATCAGGATGAGCTACTAGTAAATTTCAGTTTTCAGAGCAGATGCTCTGCTACTTGAGATATCTAGGTTGCTAATGAATTGTCCGACTATATTCTCTCTCTCCCTCCAAAATTTTTCATGCAGCAGTTCATTTTTATCTAACTGAAAAATTTGTATTTCCTTCTTTTTCCCTTTTCCCAATGATTTATTCTAGAGAGATATCAATAAGAGTACTTAAGGAAAAGATGAAAAATCTCTTTTTTTGAACGTGCTGTATGTGCATGAATCAAATAGACAATAATTACATATCCTGGTGCTAACAGAACAAGGTTGTGAGATTCCCCTAACATTAGACATTTCATGTCAAATCCCTCCTCCCAGACCAGTCCCTCAATTAGAAACTTATAATCTTATTAAGTTAACCATTTCGCAGAAAAGACAAAAGAGACAGCTGCTATCATTAATTCACAGTATGAAACCACACTCTAAAATGTCTTTAATATCATCTAAACAATTAAGTACACTACTTTAGTCATTGGCAGGATTTTAGCAAAATCACTGCAAGTGCTTGCTATAGATTTTCCTTTCTCCAAAAAGCCCCCCAAAATTAAAATTCAAATCTGAATTGCCCCTATCAAAGAGTGCTTAAGTTAAGTTTTGCTTTACAGGAAATGAGTCTAGATATGTTTAACTATTTCCCCTTCATTTGAAATTTGATACCTTTGAAGTTAACTGGAATAACATGTAGATATAATTTTAAATATTATCTTAAAACTCAATTTGCGAAACAAATTTTAAGAAATCAACAGCAAAAATAGAGACAATTTTATTTCCATTCTTACTGGAATATTACTCACAATATTCTAAAATTTCAAAAAAATTAAAAAGTCATATACATTAAATAATACCACTGTATTGACAAATTGTTGATATTATAAAGTTTAAATCAAAAGTAAACAATACATTTAACTTTCACACTTTAATTAAACAGAATCACTTATATATGAAATACATTGTCTTCTTATCAACTTGAACTATGTATGTTTTACACCTGTAATCTGCAAACTAAAAGGGACATAACTTTGAAACTTTGTAAATTTATGCGTAACTTACTGCATCAACTATACATGACAGTGGCAGGCAGAAAGGTTTTTGATATTTTAAAAATAAAACATGCTCAAAATGTTTATAAAAAATAAACAGTCGTACTTTTTAGACGGTGCATTCAACACTTGTTTGGGTTTTAAAAATGCTACATTAAAGTACTAAGGGTATTAAGCCAATCCCAAACCTGTTTAGATTCCCTCTTTGGACGTTCTTATTTTTCAATCAATTCTTTAAATAAGACTTTGATGTGCGTATTCGAGGTGATAGACCCAGGCTTATTGTCCCCTTATCTACAAGTTTTAAGGTAAAAACTTTGCAACTTAAAATATTTACCTTTACCGTGGAATCTTTTGATCTTCATTTTTGACCGGAAATGGTTGTTTACATCCTAAAAAGTAAAACCAAATCGGAAATCGGTAAAATGGGGAAATTGGAAATGACCAGACCGCACTCTCTATCGCACTAATAGTTTTTAGTTGACATCGTATATATTATCTTTTTCATTTAAATCGGATATCAAATAATAATAATAATAATAATAATAATAATAAAAAACAACCGTTTAAATTTTCGGTTTATAAAGTTCAGATGCTCTAAGATACTCTATATTTCTACTATATTTTTTTTATCAACCACTGAAAACTCGAACATACTTACCGTACAAAAGAATAGACCTATGCATTGTTTAAAATTGATGGTTACCTGTACTTGAGTTTCTTACGTCAAAATAGCCGAAAATAAACGAGAGGTTTCTGATAATCAATCCTTTATCATTCAAAAGTGGATGGGAATGAACCGAATTCTATGCACATATCGTATATTCGCGGTGGGTTTTTTTCGCGTGTCACAACATTTACGAAAATATGGTAAATCTGTAATCATTTTTAATTTGTGTTACTTGTGTGGATGTGATTAATCGCGAAAAAAAACCCCGAAAATTTGATAATTGCGAAAATAACCGGATATAAGGTATTCTGTATGCAAAACCTAAGGTATCTTTCTCAAGATCCCATGATAAGATCAGTTTTCAAGCCTTAATCATTTACAATTGAATTTTTTTGTCCCCTTATGATTCAATGTTAGACCTTATAATTGGAAAACATTTTAAAAAAATGTAATGCCATTGTAAAAATGCAACGCGGACAAGTTCAGTGGCGGAAGAAAGTTTCTTTTTGTTTTTTGAAAGCTAGGCAAAAAAATGTCTTCAAAATATATAATCATCAGTCGTTTAAATTAAGGAGCTTGTGATCTTGACAAGATTTTATTTGCTCCTCTTACATGTACCTAACTATTCCTATGTTAAAGACGGTCACCTTTTTCGTACTCTTGAAGAAAAAAAATACCCAAACAAATAGTTTATTTATTTAGAATCGTTTTGGGGTAATTCTAATCACTTTTTACAGCTTGGTTGCAAAATATGTAAATATATGCAATAAAAAAGATTTTATTTGGTTGTTTAGTATAAATATAAAAAAAAAGATTGTTATAAAACAGATCTGTGTTTCAAAAATGTTTTTCATCTTTGACACGAGATCTCACGACACCACCACTTTAATGTTTTGCTGGATACTTTGAATCAGTACAGCTATACAAGCAAAAACAATTCGATAAAAATAGTTTTACTTGCACATTAGTTCATTGTCAAAAAGCGGCGAAATCATTATTTTAGTCCATGCTCCTGACTACATGTATAACGCCCCTATCCATTGCTTGCGCACGCTATATTGAAACATTGAGGAAACATTCGGATACGAGTAATAATCCACCAACACGTACCGAGTTCAAATTTAATAGCCCTCTCATTTTAATATATAATTGCATTGCATACACAAACACAATTCAACACACAAAATAATATTTACATGTCAGCAGTCATTATTTACACACGTGATTCCCAAAACTGATGCAACCAAGACTTGAATTGGTCCACAATATAAAGATGTTGCAAAAAGTTGTAGAGTGCGTGAAAGTTTATTTGAATTGCTGATTAATCAATATATAGTTGTGTCATGTTTCGTCGGTATCAAGAAATATTTTAAAAACGTTTTTTAAGGTGGTATGGGACACTTCCATGTTGTGACGTATTGTTTATCGAAATAAACAATAAAATTAAGTGCAGTTATATAAGTGGTTTCTTTCCCCAATATTGTCATCTAACAGCGTAGCGCAGTGAGTTAGAGGGTTTACTACGAATCTGTAAGTCATGACTTCGAATCCCACTTGTGGGTTTTACAATTTATACCTTTCAAAATATTTTTAAAAGCTATTTTTTGGTAAGTTATTGTAAAATTTGAAAATTCTAAACCGGTGAAAGTACTTCAATTATAATGTACTTTAATCCACATTAATATCGACAGATGTCCCATACCACCTTAACATGCAAATTTTCCCCCAAAAGGATGGAGTAGATTAAACCACAAATTAATTTCTTGATGTATATTTCATGTATAAATTTTGAATACCGAAAGCTTATAATATATTGCTGATGATGACTATTGGTTAATTAAACTCATTTGTTGGTTTTTCTTTCATTAAAAGCCATACTTCAAATTCCGAAGACAAAAACGTGCGTTGATTCAAAATACTCCAAAAGACTGTATAACATTATTAAGACAGAAGCAATCTTCAACAAAACAAGAGTTCCAACCAGTCTCTAATAAAGGCAAGTTGGGCAACAACATATTTTCTTCTAGTTTATGTAAAAGACAAAGGCAATTGATTTCTTTCATCCTATAGGGAATTGTCGCTTTTTTGTTCCATTTTCTTCCTGTATCAGTACAGTAGAGACAACTCTGTCATGTACTGATTACTCTGTAACCGTGTCATCAGATATTTGCAATATTTTATCATGCATTTGGAAAATTCCCACAAACTTGCATCAATAACCATTCTTTCTTATCCACGATTTCATCCATAATCCTTTTACTTTACCAAAATAAAACTCGTCAATAACTTGGAATTGCAAAAAATCATTTATTTTAACGTATCTCACCCTCCCCCCTCTTCTACAAACAAAAATAAACAATGAAATAATTAGCACTATTTAATACAGCTTTTAAGCCATTTAAAACAACAAAATATGTTTTTGGGATAACCCAAAAAGCTCTGGAATTTACCTGTTTTAATACAATCAATTTTTTAGCAATTTACATCAAATCTCATCCTTGATTTAAATATGGGCTTGGAAGATACATTGCTGATCCACAGATACAGCAAAGGAGAAAAAAAAAAAGAATAGAAAAAGAAGAAGAAAAAAGGTTAACTGCAATGACATGCATTAAATATAATAATCTTTTTCTTATAAAAACTCTCTCTCATTTTTTGTCTGTACTGTATGCATTATGTTTCATCATGTAGAATTTAACAACTGGATTGCCACAGTCCTAAATAACCAAACACGTTTTGGCACAAGCTTTTGCTAAGCGCACAAAACCTACCAAAGTTTTTCTTAATAAAGCCAGAATAAAAATAGAAGTCATAAACATCATTTTTTCCATTAAAAATATATGTGCAGTTCCAGTTGTTGGTTTTCATTGTTTTTGTGTCCTTCCCAATACAAAATAGCACTAAACTTATAGAGCAGATGCATATTTCATGATATCGTGTACCTCTATCATTACCTAATTGAGTTGAAAAGTAGCACTGTAGTAAGAAAATAGAACCAGACGCTTTCCATTTCGTACCGATACAAAAAATAATAATAGAATTTCAAAATACGGAACAAGGCCTTGAGTTGGACTCCATGTTTACGTCTGCGGTGTCAGCATTGAAAGACTAAGTGGTAACGTGGACTTCCTTTGTACTGTTGGTGGTTCCCTCTGTGTTTCCTGTGTTTGGTGGGGGCAATTTGGTTTGTTGTTGTGTGGGTAAACAATTGAGATGTCTCTCTCCCCTCACTCACTCCCTCTCTCCCGGACTGAAGTGTTAAGCAAGTCTCTCCCTCACACACCTCACTTCTGCTTGACCTTCAGCTGATATAAAATCCCAACATGGTCATCACTCTGGGTACCGTCCATCATCTGAAAATTAAATAAAGTCTCTGCATGAACTTGTCTGAATTTAAGATATCCTAACAAATAAAAATCTAATACACAGGAATGTAAACAGTTCTTATCGCACTTATTTTATACCAATGAATAGCATACACAGTGATATTGAAGAGACCTACCACGAGGCGTTTTTCAGTTTGCGTATTTCTTTTGTGGCCCATGTGGCTAGAGTCTTAGCCTTTGTGGCTTTGGAGCGTCGACCTTTGGTGAGCAAGCCTTGAATTGGTTCTTTGTCAACGAGTGGCAACATGCCAGCTCCAAATGCAGTACACAAATCTCTGTAACCCATAAATTTCGATTTCATTATTGTTAAACCAAACTTAATTTTATCATAAACAAAGTTTTATACCTCTCTTTCTATTGAAAATATGAAAACCGAATAAAACTAAGACTGTCTTTATGGTACTGTTATCTTCAGCATAAATACAATGTTGATTCATGTAGAATACAAATGAACAATTTATTGACATATAATTTTGGGTTTCTCACATCTTTTATCAGTTATTCTTCATTAAAACTTTTTTTTACCAACCTTTGAATTCTCAAACAAATAGAGATTAACCCTATTTGTGTTAAGTATCAGGACCTTTGTCTTGGCTATGGTACAAAGAAATGTTGTACCTCCTCAAATCTTGAGTCTGTTCAGCAGAGCAGGCACTCAGAAAACACTGGCTAAAACTTATGCAAGAGATGGGAAATTCTGGCGAGTGCTCGCAAGCGCCTGCTATATTGAACAGGCCTCTGATTCTAGTATGTGGGTATGATTTAGGCATGGTAGCTCAATGCATTTCCTCTTAAATCACAATAACAATCACAAGTACAATTCCATCATATTAGAACAGAATGACAAGTTGCAAATTACACCTCACTTGTCGTACATCTTGTGAATTATTTCTTAAACTTACAAATCCGTTTTCTTTCACTTACCCAATAAGTCCACAACAGGCTGATATATTTTCATCTGAGTGATCCTCGTCTAGAGCAATATGTTCTATGAAGGACATTATATGACCAACATGGGGCTGTATTAAATTCACGTCCGCTGTAAGAAAATTTAAGCAAAATAAGTGAAACATGCTGATTTTAATAGATTATATACATGTACCTATATTTTGTGGTTTATTGTTTTTTCTGTCGTCAAATCTGAAGAAGTGCCTATTTCAGTTGTTGAATGTAACACTCTTGAACAAGATCTTACCATTCGGTTGTTCTCCATCCCCTTTCAATCCCTGCACGATTCCTGTATAGGCCTCTAAACAACCTTCCCTTAGCTCATTAAGGTAGTCTATCATGTCATAATCAGTCTGAAATACAATTCAAAGGTAAGGAAATAAATCACTCTTGTTTGCCATGCATATCACAAAACAAGACAAGATTTTAAATAAAATGCCTTTTTTAAAAATAACTACACTAGGATTAACTATGCATTCTACTACACAAAAACTTAGGACCTTACTTTCTCCACCTGTGCCTGTGAGGCCTGTTGAAGGGTATTCATGACAATATCTAGGTATTTTTTAAAGTGAGGCCCAATGGCTAATGCTACATCACCAAAGACGGACAGTATCTGGGGTTTCACTGATCTATGTACAGTGGAATTCTGTGGAAGAAAAAAATCATATATATTGTACATCACATTAAATCTTTGACTTGAGTTACCATTTAAAAGTGTCACCATCTCCAATTGTTTCGATCCAAAATAGCAGTACAAAGCTTGATTTCTTAAAAAGAAATAATTACCCCTAAATTCTCCAACAATAACACCATAATTTCATCACAGAATGGCAACATTTTCTGTCCTAAAGCTCGACATAGATCTCCGACTAGACCAACAGCAGCTAAACAAACCTGAAATGTTCAATTGTTTGAATGAATTGAAAATGAAAAACAAACTACCATTTGATATTCCTACCATCATTGTATTCTATCAACATGGTATCTTATGATATCATATACATATCTTATCTTATGATGATATCATATACATGATATCAACATGATATATAAGATGATATCAACATCTTATCAAATGGTGCATGAAGTAAAATATTGGTATGAAAAATAAAGGAAATCTTACCGAGTACTCCTCTGAATTCTTCAAGCTCACAATCAAACAAGGTTTAAATGCTTCCATATATTTCATAAAATTGTCTCCGAGAACTGAAATGAATTCAAAGTTATCATCATATTAGACATCTAACTCAAAAATGTAACAAAATCTACATGAATATTAAATACACAATTTATACAAACATGAATGAACAAGCCTAGTGGGTTCAACATTTAAAAAAATATATATCATATTGCTATGCATTTTTACAAAGAATTTTTACTATCACTTGAAAGGTATCAACTACATTGTAGAAACTGACACAATCAGTCTAAAGTCTTTTACCTTCAACCAGGGTAGACACGGCCAGTAGAGCATCCTCCTGTACACCACCTGCCTTCCCCGAGGTGCTGAACATGCGTAAGAGCGCACTCATCACCTGGTCCGAAATACTGGGGGCGTCCTCAGAGGTCACCTTCCTTAGAACACTCTGTAACCATACCAATTGTCAGTTCCAGTGAATATCTAACTATACACATTACACAATACGGCACAGAGTCTGTACGTCATTTACTGCACACATCTTATGATGAAAACACAAACAACCATAGAAAACTTTCAGAGGAAAATTAAAATAAGTCTTACCTGGAGTGTAGCACAAAGCAGAGACTGCAGATCATTGTACTGAGCTCGATCAGTGGAGACTTGAATCATATTCTGTAAACGAAAAGATTCAATCATAACACCACTTCAATTAACCACAAAACATCTTGACTTTTATCTTGAACTACCAATAAATGCTTAAAATTTCAGTTTAAATCAAAAGTAGAGGCAATAAAAAGTATTGCACAAAAAAATATCATTTTCTCTGAAACAATATGATAAGCAAGGAACTGGTATTACCTCCATTTGTAGCACACGTTCTAATTTTTCTAAAACTACTAGAGTTGTTTTTTGGACAATAGCATAGCAGTCCTGAAATTAAAAGAGACAGAGACTTGATAAACCAAGCAAAAATCACTGCATCAATTCAGAAATTGGCACATTTTATATGTAGTTTATATTAGACACCACTTTTATTTTGCTGTACCTTAGGACTGTTTTTAATCATTTCCATAAGTGCCTCATAAGCTGCATTTCTCAAGTTATGCTGATTTCCATCAGATCTACATTAAAAGAAAATAAATATTCCTTTAAATATATCTACATCATTTCCACCTCCAATTTTTTTCTTCGTGATACAATTTCTTTCCTTGAACGAGTCAACAAAACAAGGGTTACCTGTCAGTTGTTTGGATCAGTTTTTCTATTATTGGTTCAAAGTATGTGGACAAACAGTAAGTGGCGGGCTCAGCATTGTCGTCTCCTGTATCAGCACTGTCATAGGCAGCTTCAGCCAAACTGGAGAAAGCCTGCGAAAACAACAGATACAGTCCTTAGCAAAGTAATCAACATTTATATCACAAAATTTTTCCTAGAAACAAGTGATAGATCTTGAATGCTTTCAAATATGGAATTTTATGTTACCCTTTGCCTACAGATTACTATAAACTATAGAGAATCCGGTTTTAAAAACCTACTTCTCTAAAATCTTGTAGATGACTTTGTTATTGCTTCATTCCAGTGTACCTGTCACACAATAGACTTACCCAGCATATATTGCTGGCTACCCTGGGCTCGGCTGCTAGCCCCTCCACCATAGCCTGGAGGAGGGGCTGTAGGCATTGTTCATTGATGACTGCATCAGGCAAGATCTCACAGACACGCCCAACCGTCCAGGCGGCAGTGTCCCTAACCACAACACTCGCATCCTTCAACAGCTCAATCAGCATCGGCATGGCTTGTTCCACTATTGGCTTCAGCTTCACAGGATCTGGACCTTCCAATATGGAACCTGATAACACATGGAAGTCAAATTAATTTTAAATAAATAAATCTTTCCTAAAAATGCCTTACTTTCTACACATACAAAATCACAACCCACCAAATGCCATGACAGCTGCATCTCGGAATCGCCAGTCCTGATGGTGAATGTTGTCCTTCACAAAGGGCAGGATGTGGGGCACTATGTCGTCCTCACACCCTGTGGCCATCAGCATCAGACAGACCCCAGCCGCCTTACAAGGATTCCACTCGTCATCGTCGTCTACCTCCTCCTGAAATCACAGCTCATATATATAGAGTTGTAACTTTGAAATAGCGGGTTCCTTGATTCAAGGCTTGGCTGTTCATACATAACTTTATACTAAATGTTGATAAATCAAAGGATGGAGCCATCATGGAGGGGGAGAGATATTTGATATATATGCAAAAAAGAATACTGTGAAGGTTGTCCATCTTTTAAGGTAGATCCATCATTACCAAAACCCTAACACAGACTCTCCATCTGACACTTAACTTTGAGGCAATTTTTAAGAAGTTTAACTGCATTTATAATTTCATTTTTAAACTGACTTGATACCCTCTAATTATTCCCTCTGAATTATTGATAATTATTACATTAACATTTTATATGTAAAATTGGTATCTAAGAAATTTTAAGATCATTATCTGTAATCCACCTAAAATTCAAGCTTTTTTTTTTTTTAAGAAACCCTATACTCATTTAAAGGAAATAAGATTATCTCATATTTTTTTAAATATTATGTTGATATATATTTATATACAAGTTTATAAATGGTATATCTGTGCAAAGTGTTAAAAAAAAACTTGCACCAAAAGAACAGCCATGCAAATTAAACCCAAAGATACCACATCAAGGCAAGATATTGAATAGAATACAACATAATAACACTGTGAGTATTATTAAAAAATTAAATTGAAACTCTAAAATACTATAAAGCTTTATCTGTTAGATTTATGAATATAAAGTATAAATAAATAAAATTTTCACCAGAATATATGTCAAATTTTCTCAAGTTAGAAGGAAGAAATCTACACCTTACAAGAGTAAGTCATTACAAGCTGCAGGTCACGATTTCAATTCATAACTTTTTCATAATTTATCAAAATATTGATTCCCTTACCCCCTTCCCTACTTTACAGTTTTTCCTTAGGCATTCATGAATTATTACAGGTCCAATTTCCTAAAACCAATATTGATTAATTTAAAAGTCCAGGAATGTTGTTGGGGTGTAGAAAACCTCCTTCACCGGCGCCTACCTGAGGGCAGCAATTTCTTGCATTAGTAACAACAGGTGGTAGGCTGAATACGTACATGCATTACCTGCTTTGTCAAGCTGTGTAACAAGATAGGAGATAAATACTGCAGAGCGCCTTTAGCGTAGAATCGACTGGTTCGTTCTGGTGGTCTCCCTTGCTCAGCAGCCTGCAGGAAAAAAAGGGGGCATAAAACTAATCAAAATTGCTACAGGTTCTAGCAATCAAGTAAAACATCATTATAGAAAAGAACAAGAAAATGTTGAATCTTAATACCTCTGACAATTCAATAGCCAGGTCAACTTCCTCATCACAGACTGTGGACCAGAATTCAATTCCTTGCAGGGCTATTTCATCAACATCACTCTTCATGGCTTCCATAGTTATCTGTATGCAAAATCATTCCAATATAGCAGTCATTTGATACAAAATCTTGAGAATTTCCAAGGAAAGTATCTTCTTGTTATTAATGTCTGTAGCCAACACTGAACAAAAATCCCATTTAATTCTACAATAACTTACTGCAAAGAGTGCTGGACCCATGTAATGCTCCATGTATGTATAGTAGAGTGACATAATCTTCACTAAACACTGCAAAGCGGCAACTCTGACCTGAAATATAACAATGAAATAATTTCTAGTCACTATACACTGAACATAAAGAGAAACTAAATCTTTTTTTTAAATAAAAATTGCCTACCCTTGTGTCTGGAGATTGTGTTGCCTCACAAACTACTTGCATTATGAAGTGTCTCTCTGTCTGCAAGTACAAGAACAATAAATTTTAAAACTCACAATTTTCATGCTTGAATGAAAGATGTCACATCACCATGCCAAAATCACACTTCAGCTTTTTATTACCTCTTTGTCGAAATTGGCTTTCGTAAATTCTAACGAATTCAATAATGCATTGGTTGCTGCTAATCTCACATGGTTGCTATACAAAGATAAAACCATAATTTTAAGCAAAGCTTTGTAAAGAAACTTCATGTATTTGATTTGCTTGCCATTTTCTGATAATCTGTTAAACTGCAACATTCTATAAAGTAAATATCTAGCAAAAAAACCTTGGTTCTTCCTTTTTCATTCCATGAACAATGGCTGTGAGGATTTCGTTGGACTGATTTTGAAGAATCTCTGGGTCCTATAATGCGACACAACTATATTTTAAACTTGAGTCAAGAAATAAGTACATGGAACTCTGTCTGTATGCGAACAAATACACTTAGTGCATACATGTATACTGCATAACAAAAATAGTTGATGACATAATATTTATCAGACCTTGCACTAAGTTCTGTTTACTATTACAACCCAATATGCCCTTAATCCATTAAAAGGTGTAAACTTCATATCATTGAAAATTACACTGCTGACAAAAACATTTCTATAATACTATAATATATGTAGTTAATCTACAATGACAAAAATCTTACAATGTCTTGGCAGATATAACCAATGGCCTCAAGTGTGGCTTCCTTCATCATTTCTGTACTGTTTTGGTTGGTCACGTTGCTTGTTAGAACAGCGATCAAGTCTGGCCACATACCAGCTGGAAGCTCGGCACAAGCTACATAGGCTACGCATTGGGCAGCTGAGCTAGGACGGATTGTTTCTGTTCCCAATGCAGCCAAAATCTAAAAAAAAATATATAAGACAGCTCAGATTACCAAATTAAAACAAACAAATAACAATTTATTTCAAGAAATGGGAAGTAAGCAAAGACCTGTACACACAAAATACTTACATTGGCTTTCACTACATTTCGTACATCGTCAGGAAATGTTAGCCATCTTTGTTGATATTCCGCTTTAATGTTGGAGTCTTTGGAATATAGAGCATTTTTCAGCTGTATACCAGATTGCATTCGAGTGACAGGGCTGTTGCCTCCATGTTTTAAGATTTCTGACAAGGACTTCAAAAATTCTTGCTAAAATAAATAAATTGAATCACAATGTCATTTCCTGCAAGAATTTCATTTTTCATGCAGAATATTTGTGTCGGGCACCACAAGTAGATCTTTCCCCCAAAAAATTACATTGACGTTCCCAGCACTGGGTTATTCCATATTGAAGTTAATAAAAAAAGAGGTTAAGAATAAATATCTTTTCTATTGGAAAACTTATACAAGTTCTTTATCAACACGTTTGTTTCCGCAACTGATGCTGAAAAAATAAAGCATACTCGAAAGTATTTTGAATTTGCACCAGACTTTTTGCAAAAAGTTAGGAAAACAGGACAATAAACTAAGGAAAAGGAAACAATCAATAAAAAGAAAATCAACAAGTTTGGTCACTTAAAACTATTATACTCCTAATTACAGATGATGAGCTAATGACTTGCACACGTGCACGCAGTCCTAGACCAATGGAGAGGTCAATAACTCATCAATCAAAAAAACTTACTAGATTGGTCTGAGCTGCCTGTTCCAGAAAACGCTGGGCTGCTTCCAACTCTTGTTGATCTACAAAATGAAATTTTCAATCAATAGACGACCATGATTCATTCAATGAAAATTTGTAATACTCATCACTTTTGAATCAAACATGTCATTTTAACTTTCTCTTTCTTCTTGAAGAAAAATCGTTCTTCTGCGCATACCTGGAGATACTGTCTTCTCAAGCACACTCAACAGATCCATGTTGACCGCATACACCTATCAAATTGTTCAGTTATAAATAAGATTAAATACGACAGTTCCTTTCGATTGTACCGGTATATTCCATGTGCAATGCGGACGAATCCAAAATGGCGAGAAAAAGGGATAGAGAGCTAGCCTTTGTGTATCAGAGATTTTAATTGGTTCAGACAGTGGAAAAGTGGGCGTTTCTATGAATAATGAACCAATTACATTTCTTCTTGTTTAAATATGATATAGTCTTACCGATAAAGAAACCTAAACTTTTATAACCATTTTAGAGCAAAGTTTAAATATTATCGAAATGACACAACTTCAATTAATTAGTTTAGGATTTTATATACTGGCCATACACACAAAAGCATAACATATTTTATTATAGAGCGCGTAATAGAACATGTAAATAGGCGCATCTGTCTATTTCATTATTTTCGCGCCAAAATATTATTAAAGATGCAAACATTTATTAAAACTTTCGTTTTTGCTTATCGTCATCTGTTCTCTGTACTGTTCTCCTCTGTATCTAGATATTTAGTATTAGGTCACGGTTGATTTATCAAATTTTCTTTGAAAACGCAAGTTAACATATGCAAATTGATCAGTCGTGCTTACGATTCAGATTGCTCCTCTACAACAAGCAGAATGGATCTTTAGCAATTGGGGCTAGCGAAGATGATAGAAAGGTTGATTCATGTATTCAACTATTTATTCTTTATTTTATTTTTTTTAAATATCAAATTCATTAGCTGATCATGAAAGATAACTGTTGAACAGTTGTTGAATTTGGGGGTGTGGGGGGGGGGGGGGCAGACTCAAGGCAAGCAAAAAAGAAGGGTAAACTTAATTCCAACAATCATGCAAATCCTAATCCGTAAGGGGGCCGGGGGTACGCGTAAAGCGTAGTATATCGTTTACCTGTAATCAGTCGATCACTTTCCTTACTTTCACTACAATTTCGTTAACTTTCTTACTTTCACTTCAATTTCAGCCCCCCCCCCCCCCCCCCCCCAATGCTACGTGCCTGGATAAGATACTATTCCAAGTATAAAAATATAAATGATATACAAACGGGGAAAATATCATCACAATTACATTTGATTTTTTAAGTATTTAATTTACTTGCATGAATATACATTATACATGTAGTCACATGCGGAGGAAATTCAATTTCGTAAATCTACATAGTATAAAAATTATCGAAAAAAGCCCCCACCCCGCGGGCTAACATAGATATCAGGGCAAGAAATTCTCTCCCCTCCCCTTTTGTGAATGCTGGAAGAAATTTTAGAACGCCAGTTGGTATTAAATGAATCTTTTTTATTGTATATAGCACGCAAACATTTCCAAAACTTCATAGTTTGAATAACAAAAATTTTAACTTGAAAATATATAAAATACTTATACAATATACGTATACATGTAGTTGTATAAAACCAAACGCGCATTTTTATCATTTGATGATTGCTGATTTATACTTTATTCATATTTTTATAAAAAGAAAAAAAAAGAAAAGTCAACGCCATTGCATTGAATGACAAAAAACATATTGTCCAAGTTTGTGCATCACATATATAATTCTCCCACAAAACTTTTTTTTTATTTGTCGATTTCACAAATGCATGCTCGGTATTCACGTTTAGAAAACAACTTCTCGGTATTGCTTCCTCTTTACACATATTTATTCTATAATTGGTCCATTTTAGTCTGTCAGCAACAGAAACAAAAGCCTGGAATGCAACAGCAACATATCCCGCAACCTATGAGGATGGCAATGATCACTACGGCTATCAACACTGGCGCCCACCTACAAAGAGAATCAAACGTTACATGTATCATAATCAACTCATAAATGGCACCTGACATATAATTTACATGTACTTCATGCTAAATGGTGCTCTCGCATAATATGCTTCCGTGTGAACAAAAAATGGTCCCTTGCTTTTACGTGAACAAAGTGCGTTATGTCATGTGAAGATGCACTTTCACTTGAAATAGCCACAAAAAAAAACACCTTACCATATCATGAACCAAACAACAAAAGGTACTTAATGACTTTTAGTAAACGTCTCATAGGCGTCAGAACCGGGGGGGGGCTCTTTTTTTGCAAAGTTAAATTTTGGTAGGTAAGAATGTTTTTTTTTTAGAACTATAGGTATACCCCCCCCCCCACCCCCCCGCCCACGGATTAGGATTTTCATGATTTTTAGAAACAGGTTTTGTCAAGATTTCTGAGGATTAGTCTAGCCGCCCCCCGCCCCCACTTTCAATTTGCTTCCAACGCCACTGCGTCTATATACTAGGTCGATTCATTGAAACATCATTCACCAAGAATGTCTTTCGAATGCGACCTTGAAGTCATGTGACCTACAGATTAGAGGACGCAGAGAACCACGAGCTGCAGAAGTCGAGTCGATCCGATCTCTCGGCTCTCATGAAAAAATCACTGCAGCAGTAAAGAGGGCTGTGCCCGCGCACCCGGTCCTGGCAGCAGTAATGACTGCACCACATTGTCTCATGACGAAATCCGTTTGCGTCATAATGGGCCCTGCAACACTCACCGCCCTCAGCTTTATCTACTACAAAACAAAATTACACAAAAAATTTAAATGAACAGAAATTTAATTCAATTTTTTATGTCGAGGTAGAACAGAGTGCATGAACCATATTTTCTGATACTATATGAAACGAGAATTGAATTCAAATTCAATATACAAATATATACAATCATTATTCAGTCTAATGTCCCTTAGTTCCATAAAAATGGAATCTTTGCAAGAAAAAAACGCATGCAATCACATTTTACATATGTTGCAAGACATAATGCATTTTCTTTCTAATATATTACTGATATATATAATGACGATTGCTTGGTTTTGAAAACTCCCGTAGGAACGAAATTCAACTGACTCGGATCAGTCAGACATGTTCTGGGTTCGATCCAGAAGGATATGAATTTTCTGTTATTATATATTTTCTTCAGCCAGCTAAGATTCATTCTTGATGTGTGTGGTAACATAAAATGCCTTTTTGGGGATATTTTTTTACACTCCTCTTCGTCAAAGTTCTTTGCGACATCTTTGGCGTGTTCGAGATGATTACTTGCAACGCCATTAAAAAAAATAATTTGTCCGCCGTTATCACACGCGTTCCCCCTGTATTTTTAGTTTGTGTTTAATCTCTCTTCATGCCCGTTATGCTACTGAAGTTCAGCAACTGCTAGATATTTTTTCTGCATAGTACAACTGAGATGAATGAGTCAGTCTGTTTGTTTGGGAAATGACATTTTGACATTTTTTTTAATAATAATAAACAAAAACACAACAACAATGATTTCATTGATTTATAATACCATATCAATATTCGTACTAAAATTGTCCGTATATTAAGAATCTATAAAAATATGTACTAATTAGAGATAATCTAATTACGTATATCTAAAGATAACAATTAATATATCTGTACGAGAATTTATGACTCACCCTTAGTACCGAGTCGGTACACGTTGACGAATGGAAACATATCAACAGAAAGTTAGGAATTGGGGAAACGTAGAAAAACTTTAAAAAAAAATATGTACAGCGCTCCTCACGAGGTTAAATCTAATGAATTTGAAGTTGAACATATTGCTAGATTACTATTTTTTCAAGATTTTCTTATGTGATGGTGTGCCTGGGTCAGTCTTAAAATTACTCTTTGTTTTCAACGACATGAAATCCCTTTTACAGGTAGCTGTATATGACGACAAAAGCTGGTGATGGTTTACAAGTTCAAACATTCTCTATGACACTGTCCTTTCTGACATATCTTATTTTTCAAACCAAATCTGCAACATGACTACTTTTTAAGGAACCTGTGTATTTTATTTAGTGGATTGAAATATAGTGAAACCTTTTCATAATGAAAAACTCGGTTTTTTTTACCTGAAAAACAAATTCTAAAATCTACATACCTGAATAAAGTATAAACACAAGAAATCCAAGTAAAAATACAGAATACACAGACGCAGAAGACATGATATTCTAGCAAAGGTAACAATACACTACTGAATGATTAACATACGTACGCTGTGTTCTCCTTGCTTTCGCCGCGGGATGGGGTGCGGATCAAAACACACTCATACCGTGGCTAGCATGTTCTGACTAATTATTTGTGAAATGAGAAAATCGTCATCAGCATCATTAATTACATTGCTCGCGTTCTCTCTAGATCTGATATCTACCTGTGCGTGTAAAGATGAACCATGCAGACCAGGGCAATTTGTATAGGAGGATAAAGTCGGTATGTGTATACAAGAAAGCGTAAATGCTTCACAAACAAAAGAAACAATAAACAAGATGGTACAGGGAAAGTTAAAAAAAACCCAGATATCAAAATAATTGAAAAAAACCCCACCAAACACTTATATATATGTGCATTTTAAGACTGCTTTGACAATTTAAAATGTGTACATTGTTTATGTGTGTGTACGACAATTACAAAAAATCACATTTGTATATTAATACAACAAATTATAAAAACGTCGTTTATTGGGGAGGGGAGAAAGTTGTTGTCCCTCATCATCGATATAATCAACACAATTTTGCGATAGATGTATAACGCAGTAACCTAGAATATAATAGTAAGCCTGCGCTCTATAGGACTCTTTTTCAACTTTTTTCATTTTGATACGTCGCTCATACGAGAGAGAGAGAGAGAGAGAGAGAGAGAGATCGATCATTGAGAGGTAATGTTTTAAGTTTATTTTTGATTTGTTGGTTCTGCAGTCTTTTGTACATGTGTACATTGGAATTAAAGTTTGCCATTTTGTAAAACTCACTTTAGATTGTTACAACGGTAAATGGAAGTATTTTATTTCTATAACTTACTAATTTCCTCAATATACTGGTATATAGAAAAAAAGAAAACGATCAAAATCTTCCCTGTTATACTATATATGCAAAATCTATGAAAGGATGTAGTTCTAGTATATGACAATGATGTATACTTGTCTGTAATGCAAGAAAACACCACCCTCGATCCTACACACCTCAACAAAACCACTTGCACTGAACATATTGTATATAGGTAAATCAACACATACATAAATTATCGATGGATCTGTAAAGTTCTTCACATTATACACTAATTAACAGCAAACTTTAAAATTTCTTTGTTGAAACCAAATAAAAATTTCCAGTTTTTCCGAGACCAACCCCCCACCCCCTCCTATAAAAAATCCTATATAAAAGGACTATATATATGATAATAGTCAAATTTGGTACCCATGATTCAGCATTTTTCAAAATTCTTTTGTTAATTCTTGGAATAGTTGGTATATAAAAGGTATTTTTCATCTATTTATCATATTTTATTTCAAACAAAAAACTGAACTTTAATCATTTTATAACGATTGATAAACAAGTTCTACAACTTAAATTAATATCTCTCGTCGGCACGGATGTTAGCGCGAAGTGGTCATTGGTGTGGGAAGAAGCCGAAGTACCCAGAAAGAACCCACGTGTCCAAGCGGGCGATCGCCATACCCTATCACATACAACCACTGTCGATCACGGGGATCGAACACGGGTCGCAGCGGTGAGAAGCGAGTGCGTTGTCCACTACGCTACTTGGTTAGGGGAGCCGAGGGGGGTCTCAGAAAAATTGGAAAATTTTATTTGGTTTCAGCAAAGAAATTTTCAAGTTTGCTGTTAATTAATGTATAATGTGAAGAACTTTACAGATCCGTCAAATAATATCAATCGCTGGCAGTACATGTATAAGACATCAGAAGTGACACTATCTTTAGAATTCAAATAAAATTAGTCAAATACGTGCATTTTTCTTATCTTTTTGATTGTGAAATATAGATCGTAGCCTCAAACAAGCAAAATCTTCCTTTAAGTTACCTGTAATAGTCTTATAGGATGGATAAAAAATATTTTGTTAATTCAAGCTTGTGCTCACTGTTTTCGGACAGAAAAACTTCCTTAAAATAAGCTGCATTGAGCAAAACATGCAAAAATGGCTGGAAATGGTGGACTTAATGATGTCATACATTTTGAAACTCGGGGCACTTGGATCAAAAAGAAAATTATATTAAAACTTCACATGTACAAAGGAAACATAGTAGTCATGCAGTCAAAATATGATGCTTATTTTAGGTGGCCATACTAGTCTCTTATCACACATAGTTCTATCTATGGGCTTATATTAGCCTTTCAAATGTGAAATCATAAAATCTAATTTAAAATTTGATTGGATATCATATCTCAAATGATATACTTTATATCGATATTAACAAGTAAAAAAGAACTGGTTTCCATTATAAACTTTTATTTTTTTTAAATACATATCATGTACATAATAATAAAATTTCAATCTTTAATGAAATTGAAAAAAAATAAGAGATATACAAAATGTTATGTGCACCCTACATGTACATATGAATCTTTTGACAATTCAGTCTTTTAAATCTTTTAATTGTGACTCACATTGATATATTTTTTGTTCATTCGTTCAAATAAATTGCATTAATATCATAAAACAGCATGTTCTTAATATCCTCAAATCAAAATTTGACTTTTACACATCAGAACACACTGCATTGTTTGATACCCCTACAAAGACATACTGATTCCAGTATTTCAAGTTTTTTAATATATTCTTTTTTAAAATAAACAAAAAATCACGGTACCAGATAATATACTCTGTATCATTTTAATATGTCTAACTGATAAACTCTATCTTTTTGTCCAATCCAAATTGGTGTCTATTGTTCTATTTGGAAGCCAATGAGCTGTTATTCTAATATCTTTTCCCTGTCCCCCTTGTCTTTCAATGTCATTCTGAGCTGGTTCACATGCACTAGGACATTGTACCGAACACGGGGTTGTGACGACAAATGCTAGGTCCGTGCTCGTCGTAGTCCGCCTTCGTGTGACACACTTGATAAAATTCAGGCTGTAAAAAAGGAGTGTCTACATTACGTAATAACAATGACTATATACAAGTAATTATAAAGACATACTTTTGTTTGTGACAAAAAGAAATTCATACACATTTTTGTTTTCCCTTGGACTGAAATGTCACACTTTCATTGGTTTAAACATAGCACGTGATTGCCTCATATATCTCTATATTTGTTCGGTGAGAAATAATATTAGGCAATATGGCCGTCATTGGCCGACGCTTCGCTTACTCGTTTCGACATTTCATAGTATTTTATACATAAACTGCATGCCGTAAGTTCTTAAAGTATTTGGAGTTGTTGCCCTTTGAAATTCTTTAAAATTAGAGTAGTTGCCCTTAGAATATTGACGTCACATTATTTTGTCTGGGGCAGAACAAAATGGCAGCGTCTAAATTTGCTCAAACCTCTGCAGAGGAAAGGGAGAAAACATTTGAAATTGAATAGCAACAAAACATTGTAAGTAAACATGGGTGAAGCAAAGATTTTGAAAGAGTATTTGAAAGGTGAGATTGAAAATTTTGAAGATTTTAAATGAGTTAAATTGGACGAGATGTAAGGCATCTTGTACATGGCTTTGCGTAGATCATCGCTATTTGTGAATAAATATGTCGCTTGATAGTCCTCGAGAAAACAAAACACTTATTAGGTTAGTTACTGACTCACTACGGAAATATATTGGGTTGATCAATCTCATAGAAGGCTCGGCTTCGCCTCGCCATCTATGAGATTGATCAACCCAATATATTTCCGTAGTGAGTCAGTAACTAACCTAATAAGTAATAATATCCATACCAGAAATAAGATGTGTGGACAGTACTTTTTCCCTTACATCTGCTTATTTCTTTTATTTAGCGTTGAATTAATATGAATGTGTTTTGAACAAAATAAGGAAGGAAAACACCTAATTTCCAGGTTGTAAAATGCATGTTAAATACACTTCAAAACACTGCTTTAAAGTGTTTATACATAAAACTTGAAATGAATACATCCATTGCATATTAGAACAATCACAAATTCACATGCACATGTAAAACCATAGTTAGACATTTTATATAAAAACAAAGCATTATTTTATGACAAGAAGAAAAATCTCAATCTGACAAAAGAGAGTAGGGATTGTCTTGTTGTACTTTTCTTCCCTCAGTTTGAAATTACCTGTTGTTGTACTACTTTACTTCCCTTATTTTGAAAATGACTGGAAAGAATGACCAGTAAGTAAGACTAGTTAACTTTTTACATCTGAAGTAAAAACACTTACAGTAGATGCCAGCATACTGCCTCCAAACCACACGGCGTATCTTTGCATATGATGAGTAATCACCTGGACATCGATTGGTTTTGGCTGTGAACAGATATTAAAGGTCAATCACTTACAGATACATTCTTTCAATAGTTATAGGTAAGAGTGCTTTTTATGCTGTTTTTTTTTAAAATAGAGGACCTTCTGGAAATCCTACATTTCTTACTTTATGAAGTGTTTTCTAGAAACTATGATTCCAAATTTCAATCAGATTTGATACACTAATTTTCATTTACAAAATACAACAGCACAGTCAATTGAAATGAAAACTACATATATATTTTACCTTGATTCTTCCCTGACTTAGTTCTTCGCTCATTCTTAATCTTGCATCCACGACCTTTTTCACATCACGCTGAATTTTCCTGCCAAAGTCCTTGAACATGGTCGAACCTCCAGACAACACAATGTTCTACAAACATAGGATAAAAATCAAACCGTGTCATACTGTAACATCTCTCCAACTGTTTTACTCTAATACATGTATACTGAAGTGTTTCCACTTAAAACAGTCACAAATCACATCAATACATACTAATACACTTGACAGTTTCTGCACAGCCTTTTTTTTCCCTCCATATTTTGCATGTTAAGCTTTGATTTATATGTACCTTATACAGTCCTCTTCGGGTGTCTATAGGACAATGCTGTATAACTGTATCTACCACTTCTGAGATAGGCGTGATAAAATCTGGATTGCAAAACTACAACAACAAAAGTGGAGAAAAAAATTAATACAAACTTTAATTTTTTTTTCTTTTTAAACTTATTCTTAAACTCTGATAAATATATATTTCAGATAAGAAAAAATTGAAATATTTTTTCTTATTGACTTTTTACAAATAAAAATGTACAAATTTTACAACTTAAAATTGAACAAATAAAAACAGATCATACCTCAGGATGGAAGAAAATTTCTGGACCTAAAAAGCGTTCATATCCCACATCAACAGAGAATGGCTGCTTTGAAATGTAGTTGATACTCTCATACTTCTTCATCCACTTGCTAGGGTCTTGGTCGTACTTGGCAAATTCTTTCGCAACATCAGGACATACATAAGAATACTTTTCCTACAATCAAACAAGGAAACAATTTTTTAAAAATCACAAAATATCAATTTTTCAACTAAATCATTGACCTTAAAGTGCATGGAAAAGGAATTCATGTACATTTACTTTTTAATCAACAAGTACAGTAAAACTCGTTTAGTACAAACATGGATAAAGTGAATTGTCAGTTAAAGCTAAGATTTTTTGAGTCCCTGGTAAAATTTTTAACAAATCTTTGCAAAATTTTGCGGTTAACACGAATTCGGATATAACGAATTTATGGATATAGCGAACTGATTTTGAGTCCCATAGAGGTGATAATAACAAAAGCACAAAATATAAGACCACAAAAAAGAAATACCAGTACTAGTACACATCAGCCACGTGTACAATAGGGTGTAATGAAATCGAGGGTTTATATACCTAATTGGCATGCCTATTTATGAGTTGTGTTAAGCTTTAAGTATGGTCATGTTTATAGGAAAATTTTGTAAACTTGATACTCATCATAATTCATTAAAAAGGCTGAATTTGTCATGTTTAAACTGGAATTATAAAATAGGCTCAAGAAAAGCACTTTTCATCTTTGCATTGTTAGAAACAATCAAAGTACTGAAGTACTGAAAGCCGGGCTCTTTTGGTGTGTCTTTATGCATATTGTGTAGTAAAGACTGAAAATCTCTCTCTCTCTCTCTCTCTCTCTCATGCTTTTAATGTCGGCAAAGCATCAGAGAGCGACCAAATTTTGTAAGCGGCTATAAACAAAATATAAGTCTGTCTAGTAGAAGTTAAAAAGTTCAACAGTTGCTGCCTTGAATTTTGCAACAAGCATTATATTCAATCCCCGTTTCTTCATCGTGCAGCAAAGTAGTTCATGGAAATTCATGCGCATTGTATGTGTCCAAAATGCATAGTAATGTTTTAAAAACATGTTATTAATAAGAAAACTAAAAAAGATAGACAATTCATTCGAAATTTAAAAAAAGAAACAAAATGCCAACTTTTTTGACAAAACGTGGCTCGTTGTGTAACTATTTGGTATGGCGGAAGCTTTACCTTGACGCTGTTTGGTTTTTTGTTTATTTGTGCTATTTATAGTAACACTGGCGATTGGCATGCCTATAGCCAGGACTCTGCTTTCAGCAGAGCCCGGCTAAAAAAACCTTCATGTACAAAACTGACCATTGATATCACTACATATAAATTTCTAATAACAGACCTTGATGGCTTTGGCAGTTTCTAAGGACTGTTCAGGGGGAATTCCCACCTCCCTCTCTCTCAGCAGTTGTTGAATGAAATAGGTGATGTCACGGCCAGCGATGGGGATGTGCTTGATGCAGCTTCCTATTACATAGCCCTCAGCCTGTTCAAGTGAAAAAAAAAAGATGAAAAATTCATTACTAATTTATTGATGGGTTCTTCATCAAAATTAGAGAGCAAGAAAAAAAAATACAATTTTCATGAAATAATATAGGTATATCAGTAATTGTACCTCAATCCATATCAAATTTATACACTTTTAACCATCAAAACTGGTAAACTTAAGAAATCCTTTCAACTTTTTATGGCTAAAACAAACTTTGTTTTACTGCATTTACAGACATAATGAACTGATTTTGAGTCCCGTAGAGGTGAAATTGTTTTGTACTTTACACCTTTTACAGCAAATTTATTCATAATTTTAAAACTAAAGGAATACCATTTGACACAATTTTTTTTGAAAATTTATTTCCACACAAATCCTTCAACTTTTCATCCAACTATTTTAGGTTTCCAGAGAAGGTTTTTCCTTTTATGTCTTAATAAGCTAAATGGTAGTAATGTGAGAAAAAAATATTTAAAGCAAATTCACAATACTGATTATTATGAATTTGTTTTACAAATATAACAAATTACGGATATACTATAGCGATGTATATACACTGGTCTATAGGACTTCTTAATGACCAAGTTTTACTATGCATTGATCAGAAACATAAAATGCAAAAGGAATAATATAATTCCAAATAAACCTTGTCCTTATCAGATATAACACTAATTAACTGTGTTTTGTACAATAATCAGAATTAAGAAATGCAAATGGGATACTATCATCCCTATTCTGTATCAAATTCAATATAACATTGATTTGCCATGTTTCTATAACATTTTGTGTACAGAACAACATTAGATCCCAGTACACTATACTTACAACAGGAATGACGTGAGTGACGCCGTCGCCGGAGTCGATGACGGTTCCTGTGAGGGTCCTCTCTCCAACCTGACGTGACGTCCACGACGCAGCCAGGGCAAGCACGGCCTGAACAGCGATATACAGACCAGGGACATTGAATGATTCAAACATGATTTCTGCTGTGTATTCACGGTTCTCTGGTGTGTTCAAAGGAGGTTCAGTCTGTGAGAAAAAAAAAATAACTGAAACTTGTTAACTTACATAAGTTAATACGTATATATAAGATTATAAGGTTAATATAAGATACTGATACATGTACTCTTCAGCTTTATAGTATAGCAATGAGTAGCGACTGTGTTCACATTTTATTTATGCATTGTTGTCTGATAGATTTATGTTGGCAAATGTAATCTGACCTGTCAGTAAATGGAAAAAGAATTGGTTCACTGATTTTGCATAAGATTATCTTGGCCGACTGTGCCTCACAGGTATTTTATGTGAAAAATACATCTACATGAATATCATGTAATATACATTTCACAAGATACTTTGTAAATTTTTTCACCTGATATCCTTCTGTGCTAAATTTCACTACTTTTTTTCATATGCACTTCACATGAAATTCATTTTATGTGAATTTCAAGAGAAATTCATGCAAGGCAAAAATTCCTATTAACATGGATTGGATATGGATGCAAATTATGCACCAACAAGCACTTAGCACCTTGCTTTACACTTACGATAAAGAGAAAAAACCCATAAACTTTCACATACATTTTGTTTTGGAAAAAAAAACCATATTAAGATGTACCCTAGAGCAGGTTATTTTTGCAGATCACTATTTTTTGTATATCCTGACCAAATTACCAATGTTCGGAACATGTATTCTCTTTGAAATAGCTGGGAGGCAATAATTTAAAATGTTAAGATTGACTTTTCATTTGTTTCTGCAAAAAACAAAAACCACCCCAACAATAAAAAAAGACTTGGTTTTTTTTTATATTGATAAATACACAATTCAAACTTCCTGAAGCTTAAGACATAAATTTCATATCCATTTCCCTGTTCACAACTAATGGCTACCAGCCTTTATATTAAGTACTTCAGAATGAACTTTCTCCCTTAAAGGAAGTGAACATGAAAAAATTATCAAGGGCTCAAATTTGTCTGTTTGATGTGTATAATGATATCTGAAAATCGTTTAGACAGAACTTTCCTCAGTAAGAAGATATGCCACTTAGAATAACTAATTCTTGCAATCCATGAGCGCTGCCATATTGTTAAAATCATTACCTCC
The DNA here is from genome assembly GCF_025612915.1 of Magallana angulata. Lineage (NCBI taxonomy): Eukaryota > Metazoa > Mollusca > Bivalvia > Ostreida > Ostreidae > Magallana > Magallana angulata. Next base: position 31,511,855 of record NC_069117.1, on the reverse strand, counting down.
CTGCTGGGTTATCTCTAAGCATCTAAGAGAGGGCAGCACTGATGCTGACGCCAGTGAGACACATTGCATTTTTACACACGTTTAGTAATAGAGATAAAATGCCATCATCAAAATGTGAATTGAAACTTGCAATGGATGTAAAGAGTTGTCATTTTTAAACAGTGTTTATTGGAGGAAGATTTTGGATCTCAGAATGATGCATTCCCACCAGCAGTTAATGTGACATGTAACTAGAATGGAATGTCCGTGGATCAGTGTTATTGTGACCTATTTTTCTTGCACTCGGGAATTTCTTATTAATGAGTTTGAATATTATGTGTGCTACATAAATGAGCACACAAGTGCATTGCTCAGCATCCTGACTTTTAAAAAGTGCCTTAGTCCTGTTATTCTTCTGACAGCATAAACAGAACCGGCGTACATATATCATCAAGATCTAAGATAAAAACAAATCAGAAAAATTTCCAGGGCATTTAAATAAAAAGTAACGGTAAGAAACCATAGCCACAAAGAAAATGAAATTACATTTTTATAATAATTTAAATTGAAATCTAAAAAAGCATTTTATTTATGTAAACACTGACTGCCACATCTCCGTACAAACATCTGGAATGCGATGGTCTCATATTTCACAAATTAATTTATTTATTCATTTTTTGCACAAATCATATATAGTTATCTGAGGTTCATTTATAGAAATGTACTAAATCCTTGTCTTCTCATGACAGTACACAAAATTTTTCTTCACATCAAGGCATATTTTTTCTTGTAACTTTTATCAACTCTGTACATAAACACTGGCCTAGTTCCAACATTGACCCAGTCACCAGCAGCAAAGTGGCTTATCTACGTCAGAGAACAGATGCATGCTGGGGAATAATGGATTACCTCCATAAACCTTTCACTGAGAGTGTTAAATTGATAAAATCTCTTGATAGAAATAAACAAAAAGGTAACAGACTTCATTTTTAAGTTTCAAAAGGCTTTTAAAATTAATTAAGCAACAATTAATTTTTTCATGTTCACTTCCTTTAAGATGCTTTCAGATTACAGTTCGTTTTTACTTATATGAAATCTGTTATCATCAAGTAGATGGAAGAATGCACAAGCTCACCTAAGTTTACTTGTTTTCCCAAATATCTCTCACTTACCAATAAGAAGTAATGATCTTCAGGTTCTGATCGCAGATATTTAAATATGGCCTGTTCTAGGAATCGCTCCATTAAATCCCAGTCCTCAACAATACCATGTCTTATAGGCCACTAAAAGTGAAAGAATAAAATTTACAATGAGTAACATTCACACATACATGCAACTAAGTTATCGACAAAGTTGTTGCAAAACCCCAACTTTCTTTTAAATTCTCAAATACTGATATAGATATAAGTTAAATTCTGAATGTATCTGATAACAGACTGTTGAAAATGCCATACTATATGCATTAAATGATTGGGAAATGATAGCACTCAGAGTCTCTTTAAGAAACTTTAAGATTTCAAAGGATATGGAAGCTGTTGATTTTTTTGAATTTTTTATATTGTACATTGTACATTGTTTAGTTTTCATTAACTTTTTTATTGGCATATCATGAACCTTAAGTATTTGTCTTGTGTTTAAAAAATTTATGATTTCATCATAGAAATTCAGTTTTTAGATCAAAAATAAAATCTAGATTCAGGAAAAGTTTTTAATATTGATTTTAACATACCTCTATCTCTGAATCTTGATAACATTATTTACAAATTTGCAGACAAAAATAGCCACTTCAGTCAGTATTTTACTTTGTAAAATTTCCAAATACCACCCTCACCTTAACAGAATAGCCTGTTGCATTGACAGCTTCATCCCCAATATAAAAGTCTAAATCTTCCACTCCTTTGGCCTGTCGGCTGCCGATTGAAGCACTCTCTTTCACAGCAATGGCTGATGGAATGATGAACTGTGGTTCAGTGTTACCAGCATATCCCATTTTAGTATACCTGCAGAAATTGTAAATGAAAATTGAAGGAAAGGAAATTTATGAAGATATTTGGTTTGGGTTGTGGTGAAGAGGAAAAGAATCCCTGAACAATCAAGTATGTAAACTATAGTTTCAGAAAACCCATTTAGATACCACAAACATTGTGATAATATTGTACAATCTTCATGCATATGTAAATGTGTGTTATCTATCTTGCAGAAATTTGCTTCCTACATTTGTGATCAATGTACCAGCACAAATTTGCACAAATTCACTGAATATCAAAATAAGTCAAACTGAAGCATAATAAAAACCAAAACAACTGATTAAATCACAAAAGTACTGATGATGACACAAATGTATAACTTTTCTTTCAAAAATAAAGAGTTTAAAATGGCTGTTCATCGTGATCCTAGCATCAGGAAACATATGCACAAAGCAATAAAAATAGTACACGCCCTGCTTACATACCCTGTCCCACAGTCAATGATTACAGCGGGTGTCCCCGTGGGGGAACCCTTGAACCCTGCCGACAACGACATGATCACAGAAATGAATTTCACTCCCAAAAACTGTCCCCTATCAAACAGCCCAGGGACCTCCCAAAACTATACACTAAGTCTAAGAGCAGGAAGTATGCGGATGTGAAACATCGAGCCAAGTTTCCTGTTGGATTATACATCATGATCACGTGTTCATTAGACAGAGCCTCGATCTATTTAACAGGAAGAATTTAAGATGTGTCTATTTTAAACGTATTGTGCGAAAATATTGAGCAGATAAAAGTAAAAAATCCGCCCACCCTGGTACCTTACTCTTGAGGTGTGCATTTCTTGTTTGTTATTGAGTGGAAAACAAATAAATCTGATAGCATACCCAGTTCCATTGTCAATGACAACTGCTGGCAGACGACCTGCCATTATTTCTTTTGTTTTAAGATAGAGTATAATACGTTAAAAAAGATTTTTAGGAATACGGAAGTGACTCAACCGGCTATGGTCATGGCCGTCCATTCAAAGTGACGAAAACGCTTAACACAAATTAAAAACATGTTGTCAAGCGTCCCAGTGATTTTTACTCCTGTGCAGGTCGAGCCCGATACATTTGCAGACGGCATGGAATGCAATCATTGCATGTCGGTCAGATGTTACGACTACCTGACGTTGCAGGAAACAGCAATTTCAGTTTTAAAAATTAAAAATCTTAGCAAAAACGATCATATTTTCATATAGTTATCCTTATACGTAAATGCTTTCCTTCTGTTTGAAACTTTTTGAGACCCTAAACTTATTTTTGTTTTCATTTACACTGGTAAATATTGAAATTGATCTATACATGATTATCATTATGATATACGGAAATAACAATTACAGATATAGCTTAGTATATTCACTGGTCCCTAAGACTTGCTAATATGTTCTACGGTGTGACCGTTCGGGCGAGCGCAGAAGGAGCCACACATCTGTCATCATTGTTAAATGCAACCCGTGGACTTAACCAAACCAAAAAACTTTGGCTTTGTCTCGGAAACTTATTTATTAATTACAAAATGACATGGCTACACGTAGATCTAATAACGATTAGACTTTTCTTTTTTAAAAATTTTTTGTCACCTACCTAACGTATGCAAGGATTGGATAAATATGCAATAAATTTAGCATGAACTTGCATGTGTATTTACTGAGCAAAAAAAATCATCAAAACAAAACTAATCAGCCAAAGAGTCACCGTTAATAGCGAGCGCAGTATCCTACTGAGTACTTCCTACACGTTACATTCAGTACAGATGCTTGATCCACCTCTAAATGTATCGCGGGAATATAAAACGCGAGATCACTGTGACGTCATACTTAACGTTTTGCCCTCGACAGTTTTCGTAAATTGTCGGACAAATTCGGGGAAGGAAATGACGTCATAGGTACAGTTTTTTACGTAAGCATATGTGTTGTTTACTTTAATGTTTTTAAAAGGATTTTTTATTGTTAAATGAAAATGATGTATGCGATTTACAGGTAAGAATTTTCCTTAGAAACGCTTCCTATTCCGCCATGTTGCTATGCAGCGCAAAGGATCACTGGGATAGTAGAACGTTTTCACGTGGCCTCATAAAAATTTCTTTGAACAATGTGCAGATTTCAACTCGAATTTCCTCCGTTCGTACACGTTGTCTATGGAGCTCGCTACGCGAGCGGCGCTTCGCGCCGCCTCGCTGCGCTCGCTATTACCAAGTTTTATTATGCAATGAATAGAACCAAAAAATGCAAAAGAAATTAAATAATTCCTTAAAAAACCTGGTCTCTATCAGATATAACATTCCTTAACTATGTTTTGTACAATAATCATAATCAAGAAATGCAATTGGAATACTACCATCCCTATTAAACTTCTTCTGTATCAGATATAACATTTCATATAGTTATCCTTATACGTAGATGCTTTCCTTCTGTTTGAAACTTTTTGAGACCCTAAACTTATTTTTGTTTTCATTTACACTGGAAATGCTCTGTAATTCACTGGTGTTAAGCCGATATTTGGTACGCATATCATAAGATGGCGACAACCTCTGCAGGTTCGTAAGTTTACACAACTCTTTTTATTTATTCAGATCGTATTTCAGCGGGTAAAACATCAGTGTTTGAAGGGCTAGCGAGTCTTCACGTGTAGCAACCTATAAAATAATCCAAAACTGCATATTAATTGATATTTTCTTCATTAATGAAAATCCCGATGATATGCGTACCTACAAAAACAGATATACGTACCATAAAATAAATAAGAATTTCTGGATATGCGTACCATCGGTAAGATATACGTACCACTAATATACAAATTGATTTGGTTTTTTTTTCAAGGGAATTGTATATTTATAACTTATTTAACTGTATTTCGTTAAAAAAATTAAAACAACTTGTTAAATGAAAACTAGAAATGAAAAAAAATATCTAAGAAAGAAATACAGGTGATTTAGATTGCCTGATATATAATCATCAGATTACCAAAATCTCACTTTAAGTCTAAATTCAACATTCAAGTCCAAATGATACAGATATTTAGAGTCCTTCAATTTCTTTATAAAAAAAATATTCAAAGTATGAAAATGATTTTGTTTATTAATACAGTCAAACTTCGCAATTTCGAACTAGATGGGGCTGTTCATAACTTCGAGATATTCGAGTATACGAGGGTACGATACTTCAAAAAATGAGTGGTTGTTAATTACAAATCACTTCGACACATCCATTGTATTCGAGATATCGGTGTTCAAGATATCGCAGTTTAACTGTATAAAATTACGAACGAATGAAACAAAAAAGAATATTTTGTTCAAAAATTTACCATTTAATGTTGAATTCTGTTCAGATGATTAAGCATGAAACAAATAATACTCGGCGTATTTATCATTTTAAAACAATTGACATTGAACAGATAGGATAATTTCTTGACAATTATTTGAATATATTATCTACTTACTAGGGATCCATCCATTATTGTATCTGAATTCTCTGCATGGGAAAAAAAATGCCAGAATCGAGGTTCAGTATTAAACGTATATCAAAACCGATTGAACCGATCGACCGAAAACAAGAGATCAATTTATAAGATATATTGACAATTTGAATGTTTATTTACCCGCTATTATGAAGTGATGATATATGTCCAAGTTCTCAACATACTGACGCTCTGGGAATAATGATACTAAAACAATATCACCCCTGCGAATGTTATTGTCATTTAAATTTAAGACCACGTGGTTTTATTTGACCCTTTCAATTTCGCAGTAAAAATCGTGCCTCGTGTCTATAGTCTAGTTCATAGAATCTATAGGTACTTTTATAGTCAAATATTAAATCTAGAGGTTTATTGATTTTAAACTTTATCTTTATTAATTGGTGAATAAAATGTGTTCTAGAAATAAATGTGACAATACAAAAAATAGTTTTTGTCAGCTGTTGCAACAATTAACATGCTAAGTAGAGATCCCCCCTAAGGATTAATTTTCGATCCGCGCCTGACCTAGTAATAGCATCAATAGTGAAACAGACTATACAATTTTATGCAGAATGTTCCTTGAAAATGACTCGATATACTAAGTTTTTATGCAAAACAGACATCCATTATTTTTTTAAAAACATGGTATTGCACACCACAAGCATCAAACATGGATATGATTTTATTAAGCCACGCAATGTTTATATTTTCAACCACTCAACACGTGGTTGAACACGAACGATAACTCTGTTCTGAATATTATCGTTTAATATAAAAAAAACCTAAATGGTGAAATAAGACGAACTTATGAAAAGAATTTCATGTTTTAAAATAAACAAAAGTAGGATACGATATGAAAAACGACCAGAACTTACGTATTTTGAGAATATAATCCGAACACTTATACTTCCGCTCGAAATTTCACAGGAACTGAATAAATCTCGGTGAAGTCTCGTGAACTTTCATTCGAGCACCTCTGGATTTATTACATACTTAGCAACGATAAAGAAAAAATTCCGAACACATTCGCAGGGGTGAATATAATACAAATGCATTCAACGTATCATAACCGCACAGTTCAGTGAAAATAAGAAAACACAAAATGTAAAAGGAAAGTAGCTGGTACCCATATCTTCAAAATATGGTACGTATATCCAAAAACATAAACATGCCGTAGGTACGCATATCATCGGGATTTTCATTCACGACGAAAATATCAATTAATATGCAGTTTTGGATTATTTCATCGGTTGCTACACGAGAAGACTCACTAGCCCTTCAAACACTGATGTTTTACCCGCTGAAATACGATCTTAATAAATAAAAAGAGTTGTGTAAACTTACGAACCTGCAGAGGTTGTCGCCATCTTATGATATGCGTACCAAATGGTACGCATATCGGCTTAACACCAGTGGTAATTGATCTATACATGAACCCGTTGATGCATCTTTGTATAAATAGCCGTGAATTATTTCATCTAAGTTATTTCCAGTCACATTGTTTCTTTTAAGCTTATCAGCTGTCAAAATCTTATACAAACTAAGGCATGTTGCGCGTCAAATGTCTAGATATTCGTTTCGAATAGCACATGCGCAAAAGCATTTTGGCAGTAAGCAGCTGGCAGTAACCAGTTAGCAATATAGGCAGTAAGCAGTCAGCAGTTGGCAGCTGACAGTTGGCTGTCCATACCTACGGAGACTCGTTTTTTTTCTATTTTGTAGATTTAAATCTCAATAAAAGAAATTAAACTACATTATATAAATAGTGCCTGTTTGGGAGGGTAACAGTTGAAATTGACACCCCGAGAAAACCATTGTCAACCGACGCGAAGCGGAGGTTGACAATGGTTTTCGAGGGGTGTCAATTTCAACTGTTATCCTCCCAAACAGGCACTATTTATTTTGTTATACTGAATGTCTTTTTAAAATTTTTAAGAAAATTTTACTGCTTTTATATAGGAATAACGTGAATTCTACAGCGAACCGTACGCGCATAATTTTCGCGCATGTAACATTTTTTAATGTTACCCGTTGCCAAGTGCGTTGCTAACGCTGAGGGTAATAGTAAATATTATTAACTGCGTCTTAACCAATCAGATTTCAGTATTTAACATGAAAGTATAACAAAATAATGTTAATAATTTAATTATCAGTCTTAAACAAATTTGTCTGTCATTGTAATTTACCTGTCGACAGTGACCATTTATATGTTTCCAGTTTGGAAAATTAAAATATATCGGTACACCATCTCCCCCCAAAAATGGGGAGAGCTACATGTTAATTATTAAACTGCATCTTTACACATGTAACTTACAGGAATTCCACTATATATTTGATCGTCAACTCACTGAAAAAAAACACACCCCCCTCCAAAAAAAAAAAACAACAAAAAACTGATCCTAGGTAACACTTTTTTAGCTCACCTGAGCTGAAAGCTCAAGTGAGCTATTCTGATCACATTTTGTCTGTCGTCCGTCTGTCCGTCCGTCTGTCCGTCTGTCTGTCCGTAAACTTTTCACATTTTCAACATCTTCTAAAGAACTACTTGGCCAATTTCAACCAAACTTGGCACAAATCATCCTTAGGCAAAGGGGATTCAAAGTTGTGAAAATTAAGGGCCACACCCGTTTTCAAGGGGAGATAATTAGAAATTAATGAAAAATTTCGAGAAATTTTCAAAAATCTTCTTCTCAAGAACCAGAAAGCCAGGAAAGCTGAAACTTGTGTGGAAGCATCCTCAGGTAGTGTAGATTCAAAGTTGTGAAATTCATGACCCCCGGGGGTAGGGTGGGGCCACAATGGGGGGTCGAAGTTTTACATAGGAATATATAGAGTAAATCTTTAAAAATCTTCTTCTCAGAAACTAAACAGCCAGGAAAGCTGAAACTTGTGTGGAAGCATCCTCAGGTAGTGTAGATTCAAAGTTGTGAAAATCATAACCCCTGGGGTTAAGTTGGGGCCACAATGGGGGGTCGAAGTTTTACATAGGAATATATAGAGTAAATCTTTAAAAATCTTCTTCTCAGAAACTAATCAGCCAGGAAAGCTGAAACTTGTGTGGAAGCATCCTCAGGTAGTGTAGATTCAAAGTTGTGAAAATCATGACCCCCGGGGGTAGGGTGGGGCCACAATGGGGGGGGGGTCGAAGTTTTACAAAGGAATATATAGAATAAATCTTTAAAAATCTTCTTCTCAGAAACTAATCAGCCAGGAAAGCTGAAACTTGTGTGGAAGCATCCTCAGGTAGTGTAGATTCAAAGTTGTGAAAATCATAACCCCTGGGGTTAGGTTGGGGCCACAATGGGGGGTCGAAGTTTTACATAGGAATATATAGAGTAAATCTTTAAAAATCTTCTTCTCAGAAACTAAACAGCCAGGAAAGCTGAAACTTGTGTGGAAGCATCCTCAGGTAGTGTAGATTCAAAGTTGTGAAAATCATGACCCCCGGGGGTAGGGTGGGGCCACAATGGGGGGTCGAAGATTTACATAGGAATATATAGAATAAATCTTTAAAAATCTTCTTCTCAGAAACTAATCAGCCAGGAAAGCTGAAACTTGTGTGGAAGCATCCTCAGGTAGTGTAGATTCAAAGTTGTGAAAATCATAACCCCTGGGGTTAGGTTGGGGCCACAATGGGGGGTCAAAGTTTTACATAGGAATATATAGAGTAAATCTTTAAAAATCTTCTTCTCAGTAACTAATCAGCCAGGAATGCTGAAACTTGTGTGGAAGCATCCTCAGGTAGTGTAGATTCAAAGTTGTGAAAATCATGATCCCTGGGGGTAGGGTGAGGCCACATTGGGGGGGGGGGGTTAAAATTTTACATAGGAATATATAGAGTAAATCTTTAAAAATCTTCTTCTCAGAAACTAATCAGCCAGGAAAGCTGAAACTTGTGGGAAGTATCCTCAGGTAGTGTAGATTCAAAGTTGTGAAAATCATGACCCCTGGGGGTAGGGTGAGGCCACAGGGGGGGGGGGGGGGGGTGTTAAAGTTTTACATAGGAATAAAGAGTAAATCTTTAAAAATCTTCTTCTCAGAAACTAATCAGCAAGATGATTCTTTTTAATTGTTAAGACTTTGGCTCCAGGACAATTCTTCGGCCTCACAAGAAGGTTCAGAGTTTGATGTAGCTAAATATCCCATATATAAACAATTGTAAAGGATCTTTTTGAGAACTGCAATACTCAACATGTGATATGACTATAAAATTGAAGCAGGCAGCTATTTTTTCATTAGAATCATTTTGTATTACTGTTTTGGGTTATTGCCCTTGATTTATTGATTCTTGATTATTTTAATTAATGCATCCACTGTTAACCAATTAATGTGATGATTATTTTTATACAATAATAAATATTCAATGTATATAAGTTGTTCTGCATAAGTAGTTTTGGGTTAGGCTGGATTAGTTTGTTTATTTTTGATTTCCAATTTTTAGATACTATGAATTATTTTAGGCTGGCACATATATAGGGACAGTGTCTATTGCAATGCAACGAGTGACTGTTTGGGGTTAAACTTGAACAGGTATGGAGAGATTGAGGGTGTTGACATCCCTGCTCTTTCTAATTTTCGTGTTTTTCTAACCAACGATACAGAATGTGCGGTCATTTCTGCCCTGTATCGCATTGATACAAGTGTGCGGTCATACCTGCTTGTATTGGTGGTGGTTGCGGCGGAGCAATAGTGTATGGTCATCCCTGCTGGTGTTCTGGCCTTTCTAGTGCAAGTGTGCGGCACTCCCTGCGTTAGGTTGAGCTGTTGGCGCAAGTGTGAGGTCATCCCTGCTTGCGTTATCTCTGCTTGCATTAACGTTGGTACCTGTTGAGTTGCGTAGGTGTGCGGTCATCCCTGCCTGCATAACGTTGAGTCCCTATATATGTGCAGGAGCGGTGATTAAAGTCTGCTCTTGTAAATATTTTCAGCAATCAGGGCTATCCGAGTTCCAAGGGGGAAAAATGGATTTTATTTATACAGGATCTACATGTATTAATGTACATTGTCCAGATTGTATTATGACTCCATTAAGCTGACTTTATCATACCTATTGTTCCTCAGGTGAGCGATGTGGCCCATGGGCCTCTTGTTGTTTTTTTCTTTTAACATTTCCGATAACTAATTGTTTTTAGTAAGTCAACTTTGTCTTGAATCAAAAAATAAAATCATGAATTTTTGTTTGTTTATTCACAGTGCCTTTACACGCGACCTTGTTATTAAAAGTAAGTGCAAAAAAGTTAAACCCTTTGGCCTTACTTCAAAGCTAGCATGCCGTATGTTGCATTATACTCGGTGTGTTGAACGTTTGTCCTTCCTGCTGGGTAATAATCCAACAAATTTCTATTGGTATTTTTAAACCTTGGGTACAAGACCTCTATGGCAGTCAACTATTAAAAAACACTTGTTATTGGTTTTTGGAGGAGGTAGGTTGGAATGATTAATTTATTTGTTTAAGTTGTATTTTTTTGTACATGCATCTTTAGCAAATTTATATTACATGGTTGGAAGTGGTGAGTGTTAATAAAATAATGTTGTTGAAATCACTATGAGCATCTAAGTGATGGCGACTGTTTTTCTCACCAAACGCAGTTTGTCATTATACCTCCCAACGTCTTTGCAAACGTTGTTGACCACCTAGTTTTTTGTTTTACTCTCTCTCTCTCTCTCTCTCTCTCTCTCTCTCTCTCTCTCTCTCTCTCTCTGCTTATATTGCTCTGAGTGTCGATGCACAGGTACGTGGTGTTTAAAATCATTGACGGTTTTTCTTTATTAGAAGACAATTTCTTGACTTAAATAATTCACATATGACGTAAAGTATTTATCATGTTTCAATATGATTTAAAATTAAAAATAGTTTTGAGAATTTGAGTACTGTGATCTATATTCATACAGTACAAACTGCACTCAAAGTTAAAAATGAGAGAATTGTGTGTTTATTTCCGACTCGTAAAAAATACAAAAGATCTTTTAAAATTTGAAATTCTTCCAGCTCTTGAACATTGCATGGTGTTAAAACCGGCGTTTTATTCAAATAAACAAGATATACAAAGATGTTTGAAGGTAAACTACATGTAGATATACTATGATATTTTTACTAAAATTGTTATCATTTATCAGTAAGTTCTCAGAAACATCGTTGTCTATATAGTTACAGTTGATTATTAAAACTTTTCTCAATATTCTCATAAACTTAGCAGCATCTAATTATTATACCATGTGAAAAACTGTATGATCATCATACTAGAACAGAACAGAGTGGAACATATGTTTAGACTGGTTTCTGACCACCACCACCCCCACCACCCCCAGTCTCCATTTGTTCTTTTCGAAATGATTTGATTGATTCAATTCGATCGTTGGTGAAAGCTTAAGAATTTTCAACAACCGACTGATCTCGGTTGATTTTTTAAAGGATAAGTTTGATACATATGGCTGCAAAATTACTTGGAGGATGATTTATTCAATAGACGACATTTCGACTTTTTTTTCAATTAAGCAAGACGTACGCAAAGGACTTCATTCTCAATGGTGTGTTTGGTGGAACAAAGTTAAGACATAATAGGAAAATCAATTTTCGTGCTTGAACATTTGTCATACTAAAATTTCGATTGAATAAAAAAAATATTCCTTTGGATATATATAATACTGTACAATCACTTTAAAAGTAAGATCACAAAGGAATATTAGCTCAGGCCTAGGTTCGTACTAATGTTGTGTTAATTGAAAAATCAACTCCCTAATAACGCCGAATACTTTGGTGTGGAAAAAATATGTAATATTCATCTAAAAGAATTTAAAGAATCTCTTTGTCAAAATTTTCAGATCCGTAAACAGTGAAACACAACAAATGTCGAATGACTTTAATAATAATTTAATCTAATAAATATAATAAATGTACAGTTTAACAAAATTCTATATGCATGCTTCAACTGCTGTGACAGTGCACATGCAGTTTGATCATATTGCTATAATTTACATCTACCAGGTATTATTCCCTCTATTTCTTACGAAAACTTATAGTTAATTTATAGCTCTATAGAAACAGCCAGACTGAAATCTACACGCCCCGTTTATTGATTGGTCGAAATCTACAGTGGCTGAAATTTAAAAGAAATTGACAGGTCTGAAATTGACAGGCCCTGCTTATCGATTAATCAAAACTTACAGCGACCTACGAAATGTCACGGACTGCACGAAATAATCATGATGATGTCAGCTTTCTTACAGAAGACGATTTGGCTGTTTCTTTTAGCTAACGTACTTATGTAGTACATTAAAGTAATTTTGTGAATTTTACTTACTTTGCATAATCAATTTATTAACTAGTTAAAAGAGAGCTGTTATTATAAACAATAAAATGCTTTCTGTGATGATTCATGCGGGTTATGAAGGTAGCGATCATTGCCGATAAAACAAAACCCGATAACGCGGGTTATGTATTTTTTCTGCAATTTCGCTACTTTCATATCCCGAATGAATCACCAAAGAAAGCATTTTATTGTATAAGTATTTATACATAGGTATATATATCTATCTCTCTTGAATCTTGCAATTAAAATGTTCATGTTTGCAATAAGGTCACCTGGACGCGTATTCTTATATAGCAAAATTTTGAAAAAGACCAGGAAAGCTATATAGCGCTGTTTCACATGCATTCCATTACACGTTATGTAAAAAATAAACATCGGTATTTCAAATCGATTCACAGAGTATTCATCCTAAAAATCTCACATCATAATCCTCACATGCGATTTCTTATATGAATCTTTGTATGATCTGTTATATTTTGGGATAAAATTTACACTGAAGTCCCTTTTTTATGGACTTCACTGGCCGAGTGACCGTATTCTTTATTTTGATGCCTTGTTATTTTGGCTCTCTGCTCGATGCTCAATCACTTGTCTTTTTTACCTCCTTGCTTTTCGTTTTGACCCTGAGTAAAAGACGGCCACAAATGGTACATGGCCAGGAGGGGTACCCCTATCCAGACTCCGTTAGGGAAGTAGAAGAGCAGCGTGAGGGTGAGGCTGGAATCCGTTCCGATCCAATGACCCGCCCCGCAGATGTCCGTAAACATCAGGAAGTACGTCACTGTTTTCCACATGGTCATGATGTTCACGTTGTACGCCATCAGCCGGGTATGGCGACTGGACTTGTAGTGCTAATGAAAAAAATCGAAAATATGATAATAATAATCACTATAAAACCGTTTTAACAAGAGCTTGGACTTTGTTCACTACGTGACAAACTCCGATTTGATGAAGGTGGGGTCTTCATGCAGTCAATTTAGCACATCTTGGCAAACAACTTCCGATTTTGACAGTCTGTGAATATTAATGAGCTTTACATACCGAATAAAAGAAAGGAGGTCGGTATTTGAAAGCTTGTTTTGATGAGCAAACTAGATAGAAAGTCCAAGCTCTTTTTGAAACGGTTCTTGCAATATATAGATTTATCTGATTTACTGGCATGGAAAATTTAGATATGTTAATAAAATGATTCTAATCCTTGTTATAACAAATGCTCGAGGCTCACATGAAATAATTTTCTTTAGAATAAATATTTAAAAATTAAAGTGGACATGATGAAATAAAATACTAGTAACTCGAAGCTGTAAGAAATCGGTATTTGTTACATGATATATGACGTTGTTTATGATTAAAAAAATCTTTTTAAAACTCAAAAGAAAAAATATAATACTTTAATATAAATACTTACCAGAATAATAGTGATAATGCTGAGTAATACTTCAACATAGTTTTGTCTGCAAGGAAAAGAAAGCATTTTTTTGAGAAGTGGTTAAAATAAACTGTGCAATGAACATTGTAATTCATATGCCAATCTTTGTGTTACTGTAAATGTAGTCCATTATTTCTAATAAGTATTACTATATCGACACTGCATTCTTCAAGAAATTAAATTCACTAAATCTTAACAAAATCTAAAAAAAAAATGACTATATATGGTAGAGTTTGGATTAGATTCTCTCATGACTTATCATATATTCAGTATACTGTATAATCATTAGAATTCGTGGTGGTTCAATTTTCGTGGAATTCGAGGGTAGCCCTCACCCACAAATTTACATCGTCGACAAAAACAAATTTTGAAAGAGTTAGTATTCTTCCTGAAACTGAAAACCGACGCATCATGAAATTACATCACCACGAATAAGCAAAAAAAAACCCCACAATCTATGAAAATTGGCCCCCGAGAATTTTTAAAATGTTACCACAGTATATATCGGGGGTTGAAGGTTGGGTGTGGAGGTTGGTTTGGTAATGTCATACTTTAAATTTTGCATTTACACACATCAAGTGAATTCAAGATTGATTAATGAATGGATAATTTACTATTTAAAAATATTTTAAAAAGTTGATTCGTTAAAGACATCTGTATAAAGCAAAATACACAATATGTTTAACAGTTTAAGCCTAGATTATAATTATTTTTTTAAATTTAACCATATAATTTTATATAAATAAATCGCAGTAAACTGGGTAGATATCAAAGATCTATATACTTTCCGAACACCAGGTTAAAATAGCTCATGAACTTTTAAGATGAAATTCAATAAGCCCTTCTGACAATGACCCAAGGCCACCAATGCTGCACGGGTGCAGTGTTTCTCGACTTGTACAATGTCTTTTGTTTATTTTTGGTTTTCCTTTTTTGTACTTCGTGTGACCTTTTTGTACCGACCCAGCGAGCCTCCAGTCTTCAGAGATTTAAAAAAAAAATAGAATTGACATAACAGAACATTATCGATCAGATCTGTACTTTTTTGACGTCAATATAGTTTACATCAGATCTAGAAGTTTCATTAATTTTATTTAATTCTTTTGTTAAATTTTTGGATCTTCGATCTACTTTAAAACTTGTTTATTTTCAAGTATGTATTTAATCATTAAATGGCATAGAAATTTATGCACGTGTATTAAATACTGATATATTCACGTATTTTCCATGCTATTGTGTTGCATGCATCTTCCCGAGTCAAGGGTTTTCTAATGACATCACCTTTCCTTAATTGTGCAACATGTGAACTTGTATCATCTCATTAATTACACGAGAGAGAGAGAGAGAGAGAGAGAGAGAGAGAGAGAGAGAGAGAGAGAGAGAGAGAGAGAGAGAGAGAGAGAGATCTATCCACTTTTCCAGGGTGTTACCGGTAAAATCTAAAACAACAGATAACAGATTGATCAAACTTGCATTATTTAAACTCAGCCGTACTTGGACTCTGGAATCTACACAATACAAACTACACACGGAGTGGGTGGATTTAAGTGACTAACCTAGAAAAAAACAAATCATTTTGGTCTACAGTATGTACAAGTACAACCAAGAAATTATCATAATAGTCAAGCCAGACTTTGGTTTTCATGGAACTCAGCATTCATTTTTTTTTTAAACGATTGCCCATTTTTTTAATTCTCGGATTTTTAATCAGTAATGTTAATAAGCAGTTATAAATAGCATGAATGTATTTATTGATATACTGCATATTTGTATATTGTGAGTGAATATATATATATATATATATATATATATATATATATATATATATATATATATATATATATATATATATATATATATATATATATATATATTATGCCGGTAAGTTTTCGTGTACTTACAGACTGATTGCCTTCACGAATGGGTCACTTGTGTCAACGTATCTCTTGTCGATGTCGACATAATACTTATCTGCAAAAATTGAACACGGCATTATTTAATTTCACGGGTACCATAATTTATAGATATATAAAATAAAAACAAAACACCAAAATACAAAGCGCATACACAATTTTAAGTAAGCTAGAATTTTTGTACGTGTACTTATCAGTTATTTAACAAACTCGTCTGTCAGTAATTTGCTCTAGATTAAAGACTCTGCACTTAGAAAAAAAATTAAATCAAGTTGAGTAATTATAGACACAATGTTATGACATGCCATTGAAAACTATAGCTTTTATTTATTGTTATACAAGAAAAAGGGAATTAAAATGCACTTCTCGATTTTCTATTTAACATTGAAGGAGAAAAAAAATGCCACAAAATAATAAAAATTATTCTCTCGTAACATGATGTTTTTCATCGATTTCAACCGGGATGGGTCTACGGAGGTATTTTGCCGGTGACCCACTTTTGGGGGCCTATGGAATGACCTTGATGAAGTGATTTCTTTACGTTCAAAGCCTCTCCCACATTCCCACAATGGACTAACGCCGTACTCGTCTCTGTCCTATTTTTCCTAATACAGGTAACTAGACCAAAGTACTCAATTTTCCCTTGAAGACCATAGTACTCAATTTCTCTTTAAATCATAAATTTCAAAACATATTCATAATTAATAAAATTTGTAGAATAAAAATGACATTTTTGTTTATTAGAGAGAGATTTGTTTAATTAACTATTTTTAAATAAAAAGGGATACACAGACTGAATTTATGAATGGTATATGAATTTTTCTAAATTGGAAAAAAAGAAATCGATACTTACAGAAATACCATATCCACGAATATGCACCCCCGGGTAGCGAGTGAGGTCGGAACATAATAAAACTGGCATCCCACGTACAAATGAGGGCATTGGTGTACATCCACCCTAAGATCCATCCTGGAAGACGCCCACAGTTCTGCTGAGCAGAGACGGTCTTCCCCTTCTTGTTATCTGTCCTCGCCATTTCTCTCTTTCACCCTGTACCCTGGCTGTTTGCTATAATATGTGTACACGGCGAGCTGTGTACTGTAGCGGTTTGAGTTTAAACTGGCAGTGATTATGTACAGTAGGTGATAATACTTCGCTAGATGTTTGTGTTTATAAGCTATCTGTCGGGAAACCCGAGTGCAAGATGTCATTTTCGTTTCAAAAATTTAATTATTGGTTGTTATTAACTTATGTACTTCTAATTATCGCGGTCGTTAATGATAATTCAGGTAATTAATTAAGATTCCCTGATAGTGTGATAATTGATATTTGTTTCTGATTTAATTTCAACTGAGATTCCTAGGTGTTGTTATTCTCCCATTCGGTCGTCAAGTCATACATTTCATCTTTACGTTGTAAACATCAATATAGTTGTTATTTTCTAGGATTGGTTTTAAAAAGGGAAAGTGGAATATATGTAATATTAGATGTGACGCACTTACGTAATCATAATAATAATCTTAGAATTAAATGATGTACTTATAAACATGTTTACTTGTTTTTTGTTTGTGGTTTTCCCCCCTTAACAAATAGTCATGAAATACCGTTGGAGAACAATTATTTAGCCTAATCGCTTGTCGTGTTTTGGAAGAAATTCCGTTAGTGCTCAACCCCCCCCCCCCCCAAAAAAAAACACCCCAAAACACCTCCAATAAATCAAAACAAGCACATAAATGTAACGTAACAGGTATCCATAATTGCCAGTGACCTCGAACTAAATTCAGTTGAGAGAGAGAGAGAGAGAGAGAGAGAGAGTATGCATATATTTGTTTTATTGTTATGTAAAGTTACCAAACATCAGCAAACTCAATATTTCTTATTAGACTCACTGTAATGACATGTGTCATAAAATAAGCACATAAATACTATGCGATGTTTTACTGCTGACCAAATGTATGGCAGAATTCTGTACATGACTTGTGATATAAGATCAGGCAACCGTGATGAATAAATAAAAGCAGTGCGGGACGGCATATGTTAAACATTAAAAAAAAAGAAGAAGATTTAGAATGTGAAATCCTGAGTTCAAAGTCATCAGTTGCAGATCCACAATTTTAAACTTTTTGTTGTAAATGTTGAATACCAGTTTGTATATTATGTCAATTCTTCAGTTTTGTTTAAAAAAAAATGTATGAATAATTCAAAGTTCGAACTGACATTGAAAAATTTTCATATATATTTTTGAAAATATATGAATTATACTCTTGCAAATTAAAAATTAATGCTAAAAGGGTTTTTAGAAAATATTATTGAAAAAAAAGAAGAATTTCTAGGAGTAAGAGTATTTACAAAAAATATCGATTTCTCACAGTCTGTTCCATAAATCGTTACTTTGGTTTGAAGTGCCTAATTTCTGTACATATGTTTCCAATTATAAAACATCAAGAAAACGATACATTTCGCCACTAGTACTCACGATAATAGAACTATCATGAGAGAGAAGAGAGGGGTGGGTGTTCGTGGCCATTTTCTGACTACACTCATCTTCATGAGAGGAAGATCTCTGTATAAACATATTATAGGAAAATATTAATTTTAATAAAATCTTATTCATTTTAAGATAGATAACATGGGCAATTTGTTGATCATCCAACATCCTTAAAATTGTGCTTTTATCTTCCTAACTATGTTGTTTATCCTATTAGAAACACTTTATATAAAAATTGTGACCCCCCCCCCCCCCCCGCCAAACAAAAAAAGAAAGAAAAGAAAACCCACTATGATGTTTTTTCAAAGTTACGGCATTTTATTCGCTGGGATATAGGAAAATACCGGGAAAATGGAGATACCGATACGTATCAACCCTTTGAAGGGCGGACAGAAAAGGTTTCAACATGCAAGACAGCCAGAGTCGATCATGCTTATCAACACGTAATAAAGACAGAAGATGTATTATTACTATTATTAGAACACTGTATAATAGTGTGTACAAGAATTTTACAAAATAACTATAGTGGTTGTTTTTGTGTCTTTTTTTCCTTATAACCCCCCCCCCCCCCCAAAAAAAAAAAACCAAAAAAAAAAAACCCAAAAAACAACAACAAAAGGCAAAAAAAAACCCACCCAAAAACCAAACAAACCAAAAACCAACGTCTCTCCCTCAATGCCGATTTGTTTCAATGGACATATTCAAAATGTTAAAAGGTATGTTAGCTAGTCTAATGTCATACTAATGTATTCAGGTTAAGCCAAAACAATTTTTTTTTATCTTTTGACATTGAAAATGTCATGGTAAAATAATTTTTGTACTGTTCAGGAATGTTTTATTTCATCTTTATATAGAATAAGTTTAAGGTCTTTATTTTAAAGGATTCCTATGATATGAATTGGCCTTATTTTTCAAATGATGATTGTCCTGGAGATTCAAAATAAGTGAAGATCATTCATTCTGGTAGATACATATATCCATATTTGACATTGAAGTGAAAATAATAGGTCAAGGTCAACAATTTTTGACAGGAGTTTTTTTTAGTTCAAGTTTACATACTGTATGATAAAAGAATCTTATGCTATGTTCCAAGGGTCAACGGGTATCTAACTTATGGTCCAAACAATATTTGAATGGAAAAGATTAAGAATAATCAAAATTTGACCTTCCGAAGGTAGATTTGGGTCAAGGTCAACATTTTCATGAAGTGCATCTCCAAATCATGTCGACTTTCTCTGAATTAAGTTTAAAGTCTATGTGTCAAAGAATTTAAAAGTTATGATTTGGAACATTATGATTTTATAACTTGACCTTGAGATTGTAAATTTGGTTCAAGATCAAATATTTTTATGCAGTGTACCTTTTCGTGAAGTCAACTTTCTGTGTTCTTAGTTTCATGTTCTAATCTCAAAGTTGTTTTATTCAGGGCCCAGACAAAATTTGGATGAAAAACCAAAACAACATATCTTCTCTCGGAAAGGGAGAAAAACATGTAATTGCCAATTAAAATTTTAATCCAATTTTGCTGAAGAGTGGACAACATTAAGAATCCCCGCTGACGAACAGACAACATAAGAATCTCAGATATAACTGTATTTTTTAAATTTGTTCAATTTATACAAGATACATTACTAAAGGATCATGTTTGAACCTTTGTGCCAAGGAACCTTTTGTAGGCCACCAAAAAAAGGGACAAACTATTGTTAGATTGAGTTTTATAACCTCCCACAATTAAATATTTCACTAAACTACTTTTGTAATCCCATCTAAACACATAAATGTAATCAAATGCTGTTTGTCTTTGTAATTCACAGATAGATTCTTAAAAAAAAAAATCCAGATCATTTCCATATTGGTTTAATCTAATAAATTAATATACATGTACTAATGCCAAGACTTAGTGAGAAAAAAAAATTGTGTGCAACATGCAGTAAATAGACCAAAGCCGATACAAGAATACCGTATATAACGGTAATAAACTCTTATCGTGCATTTTCAATGTAATCTTTTGGCACTTTTTTCTTTTCAGAAACCCACCACCATTTTAAATCTCTTTTGACCTCAAAATTATATTCAAATATATTTGTGACAGAAAATTTCGAAACCTAAATGGTTTTCACACTAGAACCTTTAATTTCAAGATTTTTAAGATAACATTCTTTTTCACTATTTTTTTCACAATGATAAAATAATCAAGACCATTATGAATTTACAGGTCTTAGACAAAACAAGCTACATGTAGATTCATTGTCACAGTTCAACCCTTGGAACAGTTACTTCCGAATTGTACCGAAGTTTTTTTAAATTCATCCTTGGGTTTGAAACGATTTTGACTAATGGCCTTGCCCTACAGCGAAATACTAAAGTGACGTATCCACTGTAATCTATCTGAGAATCTGACTTTTAATTTTCAATGCTAGATGGCCGTAAACATGAAGACTCCTCCAATTCTTTTGCCCCCCTTTTTTTCCAACATATCGCCCTTTAAAGGTCCACATAAAGAAAAGGATTGACATAAGCATCAGAGGAATCTGGGATCAATCATGACAGTTTTGTTTACATCAATGCTGTTTAAATTGAAATCAATGCAGAATGTATTGGATCAGTTTCACTTTTAATAACAAAACAGAGCAAGCACATAAGAAGCATTAATGGCTAAATAACAGTAAACAATTAAAGTATCAATTTACCAATATGCATATGATACAAGTAAAATATCATGTCGACTGCAAGCAGAGTACTTCTTCAAATTTCAAAATTTCAACAATAGGCAAAAAATCAGTAGAAAACCCTTGTTAAACAACATTACAAAGACCACAGAGTTACATATGCCACTTAAACAAAAATTATGCAACATGTACATGACTGGAGAACTTAATAACAACTGACAATATAACTGAACAACCCGCGTCTCTTGTACACATAATTACTGGAGTTACTTTATTTATAAGCCATCTATTCATTACATTATACAACATATTAACATACCAGGTTTCTTTTTGGTGAAAAAAATGTGTTTAAAGTAATCTATAAATACAGATACATATTAATGACCATAATCTAATCAAAATCTTTTGATAATGGCTGCTATTAGAGTCTCCTGCACCAATATTCTTAGATCCTCTCCTTAAATCACCTGAATTTGTTTTTCTCCTTCTAGGCAGCGTCTGATAATGCTGCAACACCAGGAAGTGTCTTACCTGTGGAAAAAAAGATCAGATTTATTATGGAACCAGTTTTAATTCTCACTATTAGTCTGAAATGTGAAATTTTTGCACTTACAATTAAACACCTTTTGATTACCTAAATAACATTTAAACAATATCTGTTTTGTGCACTCCCCAATCTTTAAGCATCAAAATGCTTGGAAAAATTTAATCACTTATAGCAAAATAACATTTTAAGAAATTATCTTTTTTTAACCCAGAATTTGTTTCAAATGAACATTGTTCTAAAAAAGTTGGTACATGTATTACTGATTCACAATGTTGCAAACACCATTTTAAGAAAGTTCTTACACTGATTTAGATAATATGCATTCAAAGATATAGGATTCTTAATATTTAAAAATATCAATTTCAACTGCACAAAAGTGTATGAAAAGGTTTTTATCTCCCATTTTCATCAATGAATGTGCATGTGCTTTGTACTCGCAACAAAGATAGTCTATTGGCCCATACTAAAGCAGCTTACAGCAGCAGAAAACAAGCATCAGACTATATAAGACAGACCAGAGGACTTACCCTCTAACAGTTCTAAACTGGCTCCACCTCCTGTAGAAACATGGCTGACTTTGTCTTCTGTTCCAAACTTGGCTGCACATGTTGCCGTATCACCTCCACCTTAAAAGAAAGTTTTTTGTACATTTTCAGGTCCATATTGTAACAAAGCTTTAGACATCTTACAAATTAAGTTAGAATGATATTTTTTTTCATACCAATGATAGTGGTTGCACCCCTTTGTGTCGCTGCTACAACAGCATCCATCAGAGCCACTGTTCCCTTCTTGAAATTCTCAAACTCAAACACACCTGGAGGTCTAGAAGAAAGAAGTTATACATGAACTCGGTACTATGGTTGTCAGGTTAGGGTGATTTTAGAAATATCAGGTTAAGATGCTAAGTGCATGTATTAAAAATGCCTATCATATGACAAATATTCATTCTATGTATTAGACATACTGGTAGTCAAAGGTTTCTTTATGCAAAATTATCTAAAACATTTATTACCCATTCCAAACAATAGTCTTGGCTCTGCCAACAACCTCTGCAAACTTGGCAATGGACTGGGGGCCTACATCCAAGCCCTATTAAATGAAGCACAAAATAAGTACGGTAATTGTATTCACACAAGAATTAAGTCATCAAATTAAAAAACACCCAGATTATTCAAATTTTCATCTGGAAAAATGACAAATTATCTTGCTTGATGAGTAATTCGCAGACAAAGAAGGCAATTCTTAATTTCAATTTTTCACCGTCTCACCATGCATCCATCAGGAATTCCTGTTTCTACTGTGGCAGATCCAACGGTGGCATCCTCAGCGAATTTATCACCGGTTACAAAGTCCGAGGGGAGAGTAATTGTTACATTGTTCTTAGCTGCCTTGTCCATCAGATTTTTGATGATCTTTGACCCTTCCTCGTCATAGAGAGAGTTTCCAATCTTTAAAAGATAGGAATATAAAGAAAATGATGGAATCCAAAAAGTTCAAAACCAGGAGTTCTAAAAGCAGTAAGGTATAGATCTAACGTGTAGAATAAAAAAGGTTATTTATATTACTTGATGAAATACACCGATTCACTAATAATATATTAACATTTCTTCTCAATTTTGTATGACTTCATTCATTTTAACATGAAATGTTATTGTCTTCTTTTATAGGAATATGACATACATATATTACAACAAGGAATGAGATTTCTGTTCAAAGTTTCTTACCTTCATGTTGTTCAATACTTTCAAGAAGGTGAAGGCCATACCACCTCCAATAATCATTTCATTCACTTTGTCCAACATATTCTCAATCAGTTGGATTTTGTCTGCAACCTTGGCCCTATCAAATAAATGAATTGCCATAATCTTTGCATACTCTTGAATGTAAGTTAGGATCAATGCATATAATTTAAGTTTTAGAGGCATGCATTTTGTGAAAACATGCACCCTGTATGCAAGAACTTTCCAATAAAATAAATGTAATTACCCTCCTAAGATGGCTAAAAATGGCCTGTCTGGATTTTCCAATGCTTTGGCAAAATAAGACAACTCCTTCTTTAACAGAAATCCTGATGCTCTCTGTGCAAGCTGGCATCCAACCATAGAACTAATAGGGGCAAAAATGGTATACATGTATTATCAGTAACAGGTGTAACAGGAAGTTTCATTTTCATAAATAAAACTTCCATAATTTTCTTAATAAGTATTTGCCAGGAATACTACCAGTAATACAGCATAATTTAAGGAATAAGATATCATTCTTTGAGTATATATTATGATGTGATAATTTCGGTCGAGGCGTGGTCAAATCCAATAAAGTCGGTAGGGGTTTATGATATATTTGACCATGCTTCCACTAAAATTATCACCTCATAATATTCAAAGAATGATTCCTTATTACTTCTATTTTTATTATTTCCAATTTGTTCTCTTTAAAGCAACATTTTAAAACCACTATTTTTTCATGTAGCACAAGCTAGGCATTACTATGCGGCGCAGCCAATACCGTTTTTCGGTTATGCTTAGCTATAAGACACACCCATTTTGTGTCATTCATCTTTTATGAAGATATTAGGCTATAGGGTTAATCAAAGTACTGAAGTACTGACGGGAGTTGATTTTATCAATTATCATTTATTCAAAATCAACGATATGTGATTTTGCATGGCAAGAAGTATCAGTAATCGAAATATTTCTGAGAAATTGTATGGTTCCAGGCAAGATTGAACTCTTGTCTTGTTCAACCAAACGCTCGGCTGTCTAAGTGTTGTCAGCTGTATTGATTTGTGCTTAGGTCCAAACACTGTTTTATTTTCGCTTTGCCCGAGTAAGTGCATAGGAGAGTTGATTAAAATCAACTCCCAAAAATTGATTCGTAATGTTATCACAGACAAAGACAGTTGAAAATGTAAATATATGATCTATAAACATGAACATTTCATTGCCATTAACAAAAAGAATCTTTATCATATTCTTGACAATGCAACCAATAATTATCACTCTGCATGAAATTTAGGTTCCCTATGTCCATGCTATTTGGGTTTTCCTACAGTCTAAGCAATGATATCAAGAAGAAAAATCATTTGGTACAAAAATCATACCTGTGAGCTCTGTGTGCTGTTCCGAATGCATCGTTAACATACACATCTCCCAGCTTAGACAGGGACTGACGGAAGGCTTCAACAGCTTCCTTTGATGCTTTAACCTTGAAAAATGCATCATAAAACGCATAGGTAATTTTGTAGTTCAGTTTTTACAACCTAATGGATAACTATTAATTCCTGTGCCGATCTTAATGCTTGAAATTTTTTACATTTTATAATATACCAAACAGTGATACCTGGTGATACAATTATTTCTTTGCACAAAAAAATTTCCAGTACCCATAACTTTCTTCTGAATTTTTAAAGAAATATGAATGAAAAATATTGAGGATTTGGACAATTTTAGATTAAAATGAAGAAACTTTTGTAATGAAATTACCAGGTACGGTAATAAAATTTAGCATCAGGTACATTCCTCAATTCTCTTAATTGACTTCCTCATTTTCAAAACTCACATCTAACCAAACTGAATGAAAGTAAATTTACAATAGATCGAATAAAACAATATTAAATACACACTACCTTAGCCTCTTTCAATTTTTTGACAATACCAATACATGTTTAATCATGTACCTCGGTATGTATTTATTTACCACTACCTTATAACACCTTGACAATTTCTGTAAACCAATTTTTAATCCCAAGTGAGAAATTTTATGAAGTTAGGGAGAACCTCATCAAATTTCTTGCCGTAGACCAGTTAATCAATGTTTCTTAAAATTTTATTTCATATGAAAAAGGCTTAGTCATGAAAGCAAGTTGTGTGAAAATGATCATGATGAATAAATCATAAAATAAAGTCTTAGTGGTTATCATGAATAAATCATAAAATAAAGTCATAGTGACTTAAGTATCAGTACTAATAAAAGGGCTGGATGGTTGAGGCCATATTTAGACTGTATTGATCTCCTTAAAAAGAAGACCTCTACATAAAAATATAGAAAAATACCCAAATTTAAAAGGTAAGCAATATGGATTTTTTCTTCACAAAATAATAATTCATGGCTTTTTTTTATTACCGGTAATTAAAATTTTAGGCAGACATGATGGTTTATTTGCTGAACACTGAGCCTCCTTAAATATTCACATATTTTTAAACACTACCTTTTCGCCAGCCTCATTGACCCCTTTTCCTTCCTCTTCCAAATGGAAGCGAAGATTTTCTAGCAGGAAAACAGAGCCTGCTGGGGGGTCAGCACACTTAGCCTCCACTTCAGCTCCCACACAGTCAGAGAGAAACTCCACAGGCCTGAATGAGGTAAAAATGTACGCTAATCATATAGACAATCAAAAGCCATACACAATGAGCAAATGTGTAAGACGCATAAAACAGCATATTTTGTATGCACAAGCATATTTTGTATGCTGTGCACTTCTTTATACTGGCAATAGATTAAAGTAAGATAAATCAAAATACCCAGTATGTAAAATGATATTCAGACCCCATAAACTTCACTTACTTTCCAAGCAATTTGTCTAGCTCAGCTTTGACTGGTAAAAGAGAATACTTGTCTGCCTTTCTTCCATCAGGACGACCCAGGTGGCTCATCAAAACAACTGATTTAGCTCCTTTTTCCAGTGCATACTTTATTGTTGGAATTGCTGCAACAATTCTACAAAAAAAGTACAGCTTGTTGCAAGAAAGAATATCATGTAGAAAATTTGTATCTTTTCATATCTATATATACTTATACATAATACAACACCAAAAGGCCAACTTTAAAAAAAAAATAAATAAAAAACATACAGGTTTTATCCCCATACACTAATGAGGAATTTTGTTTTGCATGAAGAGTTAGCGGTTACAGGAATTGACTTTAACTTTAAAATCCAAGTGCCCTTTGTACAAGTGAACTTAAATTCTGACGTGCCTAGATGCAAAAACTAGTAATCGGAAAATTAGTAAGATGACATAACCATATTCATAATTTTTATTTGAGTATTGTAAATGCATTACATTTGGCTGTGTATTCTATTTAGTGTTTTTGGCAGAATGTGGCTTCCGCTAAATCAAGTGCATTGCTATGCCATGCATATATGTATATAAAGAATAGTCACATTCAGGAATACGCTAATTCAAATCCATGCTAACTTGTTCAAAAACTATTTTCCGCCAAATATTGTACACAAATATGATATGTTTACGGTAACTCACAAATATTATGACCAAATGCTTTCTATTTGGTAAGCTGTGTTACTGGTTAAAACACTTATGGACCAGCATTTTTGGCATATGGTGCATATCATACATGTTCCTTGTCAATTATATTTATACCTGTAAACTCAGAGTGATATAAAGCAATTAAACCTTGTTTACTATTAATAACATGTCTGTGACACAGATTTTCCCTCTTGTACAGTAGTTGGCCATGAATGAGTTCGCAAAATGGCGGTGGCGTTAACAAATATTGTCCGCTTGGAAAGTTGAGAGTAAAACTTTACCGTAAATCAAGAACGTATCGAGTTCAATTTAATCCGAATTAATAGTTTTATAATTTTTGGATTGTTTTGTTTTATTTTCTGAATTATTCCCCTTTGGTAAACAATTTATCGTCTGCATAGAAACAATGGCCCCCCACGGGAAAGAATTGACAAAAGAACAAAAAGAAATCATTTTATCTTTATCAAATAACGATTTTCAAGCTATAAAATTCAGGAATTCACTAATATAAACAGCAGAACAATTCAGAAATTTTTGAAAAGGGTGAACGAGAGAGGAACTACAGAAAACAAGCGGCGAAGTGGGGGTAAGAAAAAAACAACACCTCGAGATGAGCGAGTTTTATTTAGACGTGTGAAAGGCAACAGACGACAAACATTAAAAGATCTTACAAGTAGGTTTAATAACATAACGGGGTGTAATATATCTGAAAGAACTGTAAGAAGAAGACTATGTGATGATGGATATAGGAGGCGGGTGGTTTCAAAGCGAATTACTATCTCGCAAGTAAATCGAGAGCGACGGAAACGCTTTTGTAGACAGAAATTAACATGGACTGTCCGTGAAAATTGGTCTCGAGTCATCTTTAGTGATGAGACGAAAATTATGTTGGGTAACAACAATAAAATATACGTCTGGAGGAAGCCTGACGAGCGTCTACGACCCGAGTGCTTGGGTGAATTTGGAGACAGGGAGTGCACCTGCAAGGCATCTGTTATGTTTTGGGGGTGCATATCATACCATTGCGTAGGAACCCTTTCACCAGTTGACGGCAACATGAACACTGATAAATATATTTCTATCCTTGATGATTATTTATGGCCTGTGGTCGCACAACATTTTCCGAACCGACCCTGGATCTTCCAGGAAGACAACGCCCCTTGTCATGTATCTGCCAGGGCTAATGCTTGGAAAATCAGCAACAATATAAGCACATTACCATGGCCAGCCCAAAGTCCAGATCTGAACATAATTGAAAATGTCTGGAAAACCTTGAAAACTCGCATACAGCGACGAACATCTGAAATTAAAAACGCCGAAGACTTGAAACGCATAACGCTGGAAACGTGGACTGCATTGCCTCTTCACTACATTCGCAGCTTGTATGACAGCATTCCACGTAGAATTAGAAGTGTAATACGCACAAAAGGGCAGATAACTTAATACTAAACAAGAAGGTAAGTGATTTATAATTTTAAGATCAAATATCGGAGTTTGATTTTAGCAGACGAAGTTTGTTTACATCGACGACGCCGCCATTTTGCGAACTCATTCATGGCCAACTACTGTATATCTGAAGAGAAATCGTTTTTTCGTTTTTGTGAATTTCTAAGGGTCAGGATGAAAAAAAAAAATATGTACTCAATGAAAAAATCTTGGATTTTTTTACTTTATCAATTTCAATTGTTCTTCTTCGACAAATGTTTATTTTTGTTGAAAGAGCGTGAGTGAAAAATAAAATGTGATGTAAACAATAACTGGGATCAAACTACGATAGCAAATATAAATATTTGCTTATCTCTGGTTGCTTACCTCTGATTGTTTGTGATTTTGCCTTCTTTCAAGGGAACATTGAAATCAACTCTGAAAAAGCAATATATGTGTATTTAATTACATGTAATAACGGTCACAAAATAAAATAAACTAAAGTAATATTTATAAACACAATTTACAAACATTGTCAAAAGCTACATAGCAACATCATTTAAAATAAAATCCCATGAGTAAAGAATAAGATTGAAATATAAAGGTTGCAGAGTAACTGTAAAGCAACATTAAGTAACCCCCCCCCCCTTCAATAAAATAACGATTTTGCGTTTGTACTATAATGCAATTACATAGAGATTAAAAAAATTAAAAATAATATGAATGAATAATCAGTAACGTGTATCCATCAGTTCGTACATATCGAGTGTGTTTACAAATTATGTACATGCAAAATGAACGTGCATGGCCTTGAGTTGAGGTAATCACAAGGTCAGCTTGCCGGTCTTTGTTTTACGTCACTTAAAAGCCATTCCTCCGAAATTTACCGAAAAGCAGGAGTTCAACTTACCTCATTAGTACTCTTTTACCACTGACGTCTATCTGATCGATTGCCAACTTGTTCAAAGCCATCTTTCAACAAATCTTTCTAAAATAAGCAAAACTCAAGCAGTCGCCAATTTCCCTGTAAACTTTATATCCTTCTTTGACCGAAGAGTTCCTCTGCTTGGTAAAAAGAGTAAATTGACAAATTCCGAAATGGACAATTTTTAAACTACGAATTGTCACATAATTTAACATATGTGACCGCTTGTTGTTTGCGTATAAAAAGCTGAAATGCATACATCTGAAATAATGCTCGGATCTAAAAAAAAAAAAAAAAAAAAAAATGAAAAATAAAGTCCGGGTAATGGGGGGAAGGGGGGGGGGGTAAATAAAATAGCGCAAATGCTACATTTTCCCATCAAAATTTCCTTTTTAAAAAATTTCCACGGGAGTGGGAGGGGATCCGATATGGTTATTTGAGATTAACAAGGGGTTCTGAGGCATGTTTTTGGAAATTTTATAATGTAGATTAAAAGAAATTGATTTTGCAGGGTGAAGGGGAGTCCGGACCCCCGTCCTCTAAATCCACGCATGTCCAGTGCAATACAATTTAGCAAAGCACATTTTCCAACTATACTCAGTTTGAATATTTTAATACAGTACACGTAACTACTAGTATTTCAACCTAAAATGGTTAATTTCTTTAAGGTTACATATGGTCAGGTGCTCTAACAATAGAACCATAATTAATTAAGTCACAAAGTTATTGTTGATTAAAAAAGGTTCGTTTTCCATTTGACCTTAGTAAGAATATGATAAAAATATGAAGCACAGACCAACGGAATTGAACTTTAAAAAAAAAGACACTATCTGATGATTTTGGGGGGAATATACGTTTAAATAAATTAATAGTATATTCCAAGTATTGAAGCTTACAAATCGATGTTATGTTAAATATATATTGTTTGGAACGATTTTTTGAAGAATCACCAGGTTTGTTGATATTTTTCTTCAGTATCTCATCCGTCCTGCTAAAGGCATTTTACACGCCTTACTCCTCCATCAGATCTCCCTTTTTTTCATTAAAATGGGTGAGTTTGAATTATATATCCAGCCCCCTCCTCCCAGCACCACCCCCTCTAACTGTAAATCAGCGTATGCCCTTAACACCAGATACATGATTGTATCCTTCATATCGACGAAACAACAATTTCCTGGTGTCAGCGCATATTACACAACTGGCATGGTCCTTGGATATACTTGAAGGAAGTGAAACGGAAGTACAACTATAACTGTACAGGCATAGCACACTTCTATTAATGTTAAGGAACACACGTGTGTTTTGATATGTGATACAAGTAAAGTAAGAACAAAAGCTGAAGTTATGGTGGCGTTGGGATTTGACAACCCTGTATTTTCCCAGTTTGTTTGCTATTCCATCCTTCTGATTCTCGAGACCATAGGTATCGCGCTATTGGTCATACGAATTCGAGTCAAACGGAAGGTATGCAAACTGTTTTTTCATTTGGAAATTTATTACCGTCCAACTTAAACATGTACAAACTATATAATGACATATATTTTTAATTTGCTCACTTTAATACTAACCTTATCTTGCCTCTTGTTTAAAATGTTAGCATATAGGTGTAATCAAATACTTTGACCATACCAAGGCTATGTACATTACATGTATTAAATGTTCTGATTTATAGTACATTTATTTTGTATTTCTTTTGTAGGTGTTTTCTTTTCCAGAAGACTGTTCGCAGTTTATTGTTGGAAAACACCATCTTAAGCCAACTGCCGATGATGCCCAAATCAAAAGGCTAAGAAGGTTTGTTTACATACATGTATCAGTTCATTTTTAAGATGCATATATAATTAAAGTGTTTTAATTACATTCATAATTTTTATGTATATTAAAGTTGCAGTAGACTATATAGTAAATATATGGGGATAAGGTATGACCATCTATACTAGTATTTATCAAAGAAGGAAGCCATGCAAAGCGCAACTGTCAAATCCTCCGTTGAAGGTCTTAACGATAACTCTTCTCTCGCCCCTGAATCTCTATACTTTTTTTTGCAGATGTCATTTAAATAATCTGGAAAACATAGTTCCTTTTGTGACGATTGGCCTTTTTTACGTCCTGACCGAACCGGATCCTTGGACAGCCGCTTTGTGCTTCCGGTCTTTTCTTGTGACGCGCGTTGTGCATAATATCGCTTTAATCCAGGCCCTGCCCCAGCCAACAAGAACTTTTTCCTACCTTGCTGGCGTGGTCATCTTATGTTTCATGAGTTTGTCAGTTTTTCAACGTGGCAAAATGTAGACCTGGCATAGCCGTTATTTATTTTCCTGGGGCCGAATAAACTATGATATTTCTTATTGAACGGGCGTTGTTGTTTCAAGGATTTAGCTTTGGTTCTTCTTTTTATTTACATTATGAATTTATTTTAAAAAAATTAAGAATTATTATTTTTAATTACTAGATTTTAAAGGGACTTGGACACGATTTGACTTAAAATTTTCAAATATTATTTTTCCATTTTCAATGTTTATATTGATAAATATATAAGTTTATAATGCTTTGTCAAAATTTGAAAGTGAAATGTCAAGTATTAAGCAAGATACAGAGTTCCTAATTCTTTGTTTTGTAAACAAAACTCGAATATTGTCATTTTTTACATATGTGTTGTATTGGTGAAAGTTTCAATCAAATGTATCTTTCTTTTGTTGATAATAGTATTTATGAAGATAATGAATTATAGTTTAAATTGTTTTTTAAAAATCATTTTGTCTAAGAAATGGTAATTCTCAACATTACATTTTTTGTAAACAACTATAAGACTCGAGCTTTGTTTACATAACAATCAATTCTTACCTCTGTATCTCGCTTGTAAATTGACTTTAACATTCAATATTTTGGTCAATCATTTAAAATACATCAGTAAACCATTTTATACATAAAAAATAAAAATAAAATTTTTGATCTCAAATCGTGTCTAAGTCCCTTTAAGTTATGAAGCTTTTCCCGATTGAAATATAAAAACAACGATAAAGACTTGCAAAATTTAATGCCGCTTCGTAAATTTGTAACACATGACTATAATATTGATTTACATTAAATACGCAACCTTTTTGGGTACTTGCCATTTAAGTGTCCAGTCAAATGCAGTCTAACGGTATTCAAATCCATCATGACAATTCCACCAAAGATGGCGGACATGATTGTTATGGCAACGATTCCGATACCACATGAGCTAATGCGTGAGTCTGTGACGGAGATTTTCTGTCTGATGGCAATGGACGTGTTTTTGGGTGGAATTCGTATATTCTCTACAATCTTTTCTATTTTCTCCGTCAGATTGATCGTCTGTGTCACTTTCTGTAGCCTGCATTCACATCTCTCAGAATCTGGAATCCGAAATTGAAAACGTTTTTTGATGACGCCATTCATGTGTTTGTATATTCAATATAATTAATAATTCATGTCAAAGGAACTGAAATCTATCTTGGAAGAGAGCTATTTTAGGCGCACCTCAATATTTCCACTCCCCACCGCAAAAGCAAATTCTATAATTAAACTGTTACTCCGGTAACAATTGTTTTGTTTTGTTGAAAACCCAATGACTTCTCCATTAAACCTCTCTGAAATTCTCTAAGTCACCTTAAATTATCTCTTAATTCGTATTTGATATGTTCGATTGTAGAATAATTTTTGATGCAAGATATTAATGTACTGGACTAGGGCCCGATTCGACTATATTCTATGTATTTTATGCCAATCAACTGAGGATTAAATATTCCAAATTCCGGGAGAAAACCAATGAATAGGACAATACTAGATTCAAAGCAAATGGAAAAAAAGTCATCGTACTGTTTATTGAACATGCTTATTAAAGGGGCTTTGATTTACTACAGTATTTATTGTTTTACCTGTTTCCAGCTTTCCGTGTGCATTATTACAAAATCGTCGGACGTCAACACACCGACTGACCGGACGCAGGGAACAGGAGAAATCCTGACGGGCCTCTGTTCCCGATGTCTGCAGATTTGCTGGAAATCCGAATTGATATTTCAAATAGATTTGCACAGAAAAGATATTATTGGTTTGGTGGCTTACAAAGACGCCATAATTACTCAATAGTTACGGTAACACGTCAAATAACCTTAAAAACCCACCAAGCATATAAATTGTATTTATAATATTTATAGCGAGCGCAGCTCGCCGGCGCGCAGCGCCGGCTAGCGAAGCGCCGGCTAGCGAAGCGAGCTCTAAGAACCAGTGTGCGCGGGAAAAAGAACGAGCCAAACCTACAGTTCATCAAACAAATTTTTTTGTCTACGTCCCATAATGCTCTCTAATGTTCTCACCCGTGGTGCTATGCCAAAAATGGCCGACTTTTAACTCGTAATTTACGGTGACTTAAAGTTTGAAGACACGTTTTGAGTATCGCATATGCTTTGGTGAGACTCAAAGATTTGTTACATGCTTCCATACCTTCGTATTGAGTCGAGAAACGTAAACACATGGATGACGTCACAGTGCACTCGCGCTATATTTCCCGCGATAAATTTAGAGGTGGATCAAACATCTGTAATGCGTGTACTAGCTATTTCAGTATAGATTGCGATACCTGCCTCATTGGCATATGATTTGTTTTTATTTTTTTTTAATATAGAGATTTTATATATAGAGCCATACTTTACTGTCATATCGATCCATTTTTAAAGTAATTGTGCATGCATGTACAGTAGGCAGGTAAGTGTATGAGTAGGGAGGAAATAAACAATAGGACATTTTGATCTAAATAAAAAGGAATAAAAGAAAAAATAAACAGGTAAAAAAATATGTAGATATTGCATATAGTCAGACCATTAAATTTAAAAGTCGGAAATTACACACCTACAAACAGGTACTGGGCTCTCTCTCTCTCTCTCTCTCTCTCTCTCTCTCTCTCTCTCTCTCTCTCTCTGGGTAGGGGGTTGCGCTGTATGTATCGTAACCATTAAAATTAGTACCTTTGGCATACTTATTGTAGAGCAATACTCTCTCAAAAATTCCTTGACGTTCGTTGATACCTAAATAAAACTATAAGTTGACAATGATGCAAGGCACAGTATGTGTAATTCTTGCTGCGCTCGCCAGAACGGTAGCACCGTAAAACATATTATATAAGTTAACCGATTTTCTTCTATTAAGTACAATCTATGATATATGCAGTTGGATACCCTGGATTTCACAGCGTCTAATAAATAAACGGTGAACAGGCGACGGTCGATGGTGTTTATCCAACCGGAACAGGTTCTCCCCCGTCATCAGTCCACATGTCTGTGTGACGTCATTGAAATTAAAACCCAAGCATCGGTGGCCATTGTTTGAGACAAATCTCTCACACTCGCTCTGGCATTCGGAAACACTACCGTTTGTCAAGTGGTGTGATGCCACGATATTACCAAACGCCCTTGGTATGACGTCATATAAACAATGGTCTGAAACAGCGAAAAAAGGTACATGTATAGTTTATCTCGATTAATATGATCTTTTTTTTTTAAATTATCTACATTTAAGCCTATCTTTCTCTTTCCTTTAAAAATGCCTTTACGAAACAAGGGTGAGAAAAATGAAGAAATTTTGCCGCCATCTTACTTTGAAGCTCCTGGCAAAGAAACTTTTTCTTTGACAGAACACAGTCTGATGTCCCAAACTTTATCTCACGGGTATTCTCCAAACTGATATATCCACAATATCGGTGACTAGAAGAAACACTTAAACCCGAAACTGCCATTGTCGGCTGCTGGCATGAACTTGCCCATTTGAGAGTAGACCCAGTGTCCGGAATCGTAGCGTGAAGACCTGTCCAAAACCGGAGATCCCTATAAACAAATGTGATTCTCCATCAAAAGGAACTTAATTTCTTCTTTGAATCAGATAGAAATATTTAACAATGCCTTGGACTTTCAGTAGGATGTAACTATCTATTTCTTGCTTCAAAACAATTAGTTAAAAATGATGCGGTTCCAAGCGAAACATGCAATGATTGCGTAAGTCTTAGCTCAAAAGCCAGACAATTCATGTTGATTTCAAAAAGCCATAACTGAGGGGCCAGCAATGAAATAGACCAGGCCTACGTCACATTGCTGTTTGTCACAACTACCGAAAGTCCAAGCTCTTGTTAAAATGGTTCTATATAAAAAAAAAACTCAATTCATTCACAAGCAGAAAAAATATATATAATTTTATCATTCTGGATTGACAATGACTTCGAACGCAGTTTATAACTCAATTTACTTTCATTCATTTGGGTTCTGTAGTGTTATATATTTAAAGACGTATATTTACAAGGATATTTTCAAAGCTTTTTGAATGCCGGTCATCCTCTCTAATCCATATTGTGATACCTCAATATGATTATTCTACATAACAAGACATCTGATTGGTTCTAGACAATCACGTGCCAGGGCATGCAATAAAACTTCATATATTTCCCGGTAATCGTCATATTCTTCATCCTATTTTACCCCCTCGAATTTTCATTCCATGCTTATAAAAAAATCCTGAGGATGAACATACGATGCAATTAAATGATAAGTTCTATTTAAAAAATCGTTTTAAATCCCTTTTATTTCAGAAACTGTAATAGAAAAAACCGGTAAACATTATATAACTACGTTATTGCTTTACAAGAATTGAAAAACGTTAGAAACTGATGTATTTTAAATTATTACCTGTCGTTCGGTATAATAAATAATTTATTGCTTGCATGGACGCTCGGGAAATACGAGTATGAAGATGATTTATTCCCCCAGAAAAATCATATTTCACTCGGGCGTTGCCCTCGGGGAATAAGAATTTCTGGGGGAATAAATCTTCATATTTCCCTCATAATCGTGCAATAAATGTATAATAAGCAAGTGTGGTTGATTTGTACAAAACAGAGGTCACGTGACGCACAGGTACCACAGGTGCAATTGAAATCTTAAACTTACTTTACGGATTGCCACGGCTCTTTGTGGAAGAAGTAGAGTAATGCATCCCGTCTCTCTTGTGTGTCGGCGGTCAGCAGTGATTGGTTGACGGACTGACAGAAACTGTGGGCTTCATTCCAAGTGACGGTGGAGGTGTGTAAAGTGACTTTGGCAGTGATGGGGGTGGTTGCACTACTTTGTGAAACTAAAGAAAGGTCGAGTAAAGCAGTAACATAGTTATTTAATGTTTACCGGTATATAAGTTTACGGTTTAATTCATTAATTAAGATATGTAATGGAAAAGATTGACGTATCAAAAGCATGCAGTTAGTTTTATTTCGTCAGTATAAAAAGGAAAAATCTAGATCTAATGCTCGAATGCTTAGGATATAATTTAAGCATGTACAAAGCGCCTCTAGAAAAACAATTTTTTTTAAAACTTTTATCAACCGTACATGTATCTGATTATAAATGAGATCTAGCTTAATTAATGAAAAAACATAATATACTTGTATACAGTTCAGACTAGCCCATGCATGTACCAGCTTTAAGAGTGATTATATTTTGTAAAGAAATTGAGAAATTCATCTTCTGATTAATTAATTAATTAATTAAGGCAAATGCTTACGCACTGGTTTATATAATTATTCTCTTTGTCTAATAATGTATACAATCTAAAATCAGCGGGGCATGCAGAAGAAAATCAGTTACCGAG
Organism: Magallana angulata; assembly: GCF_025612915.1. Taxonomy (NCBI): domain Eukaryota; kingdom Metazoa; phylum Mollusca; class Bivalvia; order Ostreida; family Ostreidae; genus Magallana; species Magallana angulata. Next base: position 31,474,788 of record NC_069117.1, on the reverse strand, counting down.
ATATCCGATAATGAAAATCAGTTGCATTTTGTCTCTGAAAGAAATAAAAAATTACACTGTAGAAGAGAGAGAGAGAGAGAGAGAGAGAGAGAGAGAGAGAGTGTCTCACCTTGGTATACATATGTGTATCTGGTATCTGAGTGGATCGACACACCCGGTATATATATTGACATGGCCAACAAGAACGGCGGTCGAGAATGGCGGTCGATAATTTCTAAAAAAAATTTGCAGGCCAATATCGTGATTTAGAATTTTTAAAGATTAAAAATTATTATGCATATAGAGACATGTACAGTGAGGTTGCCTTTACCGAATCACTAAGTAAATTCGCGTTGATAGTACGTAACCAAGCCCGAGTTAAATTCATAATACAACGTTGTTTTATTGTACCATACTTGACTCATAACATCATATATTTCTTTCCCAACAACCAATGATTAAACAAAAATTATCGCTGTACTTTGATGAACGATGTTTTCTCCTTTAGCGGATCATTTTCTCCATTACCGAATCACGTGATATACAGCCGATTATTTTTTTGTTAGGGACAGTGTCGAAATATTTTTTTAAGTTTTAATATGCTTTAAAGCATGAATAAGAAAAATGGAAAGACTAATAATTTTTTTCATTTTGAGTGAAGTGTTCATTTTATTGAACCCGACAATTCATGAAAAAATAACAAAGAATTCAACGGTAAAAAAAATTACTGCATGATTTGTTAACTTTGATCCACCAATTTATTAAAAATCATTTAGTTTTTAGTCGATCATTGTAAGTCATCAATATTGTTAATTTTATGAGATACATGTATATGAACATCTTTTCATGAAATTACAAAGAAATATACACGTAAATGGATCGAGAAAAAACCGAAATACGACATACGAAGGGTTTTCCCAAAGCATAGACAAGTGACGGTATTCAGTTCATAGAACTCACAGAATGATGAAGTTTGTGTCGCAACGGGTTTAATTTATTTGCAATGAAATTATGTGTCGATATTAATTAAATACTGTAGCAGATTGGGTTTTTATAACATATATGTACTACATCATAGATTTTTCATGCGGAGCAACGACACTTAAAAATAAAATAAAATAAACATATACTAAAATTAGAATAAGCATATAGCAACTTTAAGAATATCGCGAGGAAAATAACTCATCGAATAAAAGATTTAAAAAAGAAGAAAAAATTGAATTTAAATTTCTGCATTGTTTTTTTTTTATTTATTAAAAAAAATTAGCCATTTCGAATTTTTAAAAGATTTTTTAGCACGTATGTTAGAAAAGTTGAAGTTTGAATACATAACGGTAACTAATTATAAAAAAGGGTTTTAAAAGATTTAGAAGCATATCCTAGGGCGATTTTAAAGTAAACAAAATAAAATACACAAAATTGCCTAGAAATGTGTTTAATGATTGTATAGTTAAGCAACCAAAAAACAAAAACAGGACCCAGTATTGACATCCAGCAAAAAAAAAAAAAAAAAGAAGAGAGAAATGGACGAACAAATACCGGGAAGACAGACGTTTTGAATCGGCGATCATTTGCACTATGAAATATTTTAAAACAAATCTAGAAATGTATAGTGGATGACTGAATGTGCAAGCTGGATAGGTGTTCAAGGAAAATAAATATTTTCAGGATTGACCTGTACATGTATGGAATCAGCGATCGTTTGCCACGGTACTTATGAAATATTTTTAAAACACAATTAAAAATGTTTAGTGAATCTGCAAACTGGATCCATGTTCAAGGAAAATTATATTTTTTAGGAAATAAACTACTAAATGTCATCGAATAACGAATAACTTTAATTTGTAAGGCATGCTGGTTTTTAAATCAATAAATATCCGTATTAATACAGGGAATTGGGGAAACCAAAATATGGTTGAAATCATTATCAAATGGAAAAACGTTCTAGAAAATGGGAATGAAATGTGTTTTTAAAATCTTTTATTGTTGTTTCTCGTTTTTTTTAATTGAAGCAGATGTGCAAATAATCGTAGCGGTATCAATTAATTTTGACATGACCCCTCCGTGATCCCCGCATCTCGGTGATTCGTTATTGGAACCCTGACTACCCACAACATTATAGCTAATATAATTATTCTCTGATTAAGAAATTGTTTGACGCTTTCAGTGCTTGTAGACAGATAATTTTATTAAACATTTGTACCAAATATGCTTACATACAATGAGCCGTTCACATCAGAGCTCAACCGAAAAGTGAAAGTAGTCAGCTGCACGCATGCTTTTTGTCTGCGTCTTCAAAAAGCTTGTTCATGTTTGTTTCGAAATTACGACATAAAACAATATAAAATTTAATAATTTCGTGATGAATAATTAAAACAAGAATAACTCTACATAACAGGATATGTTAAGTTAAGTATTGAACCCTTAATAGAAAAATACAGAATTGTTTATCTGAAAGTGATTCGTTAATGGAGACGATTCGTTAATGGCAACCTCACTGTACTGTTTGACATAAATTTAGGTTATCAATCTAAGGTTATTATATTTGAATTCTCTTTGAATAGGAACCTGTTTACTGGAAAAAACAACAAATTAAGTTAAAACAATTGGAATGTTATATAGTTAATTAATTATCTTATCTATAGCTTATAACAGTTTGAAAATTAGTTGTTTGATATCTAATACTACTTGTCTGGTTTTAAATTTACCGCCATAACTTCCCGGAATCATCCGAAAGCGTTGCATTATGGGTAAATATCTTCGAAGCGTGCATGATCAAGGAAAAAATCGAAAGAAGGGCGTCATTATGAAATTATGATGGATATTTAGGGTGAAAAAACAGAGATCAATTGTTGTTGGAAGAGACCTGTTGATTAAGGTAAGTTTTCATCAATGCTAAAACATTTTAAAAGCGACTTGAAGCAAGAAATATAAAATTACGGGCGATAACTTCAAAGCTGTTTCGATGATGGCGATTGTGTGGTTAACTGCCCTTGTAGTCGGTGGGCAAGGGCGACAATTGAACGTGTTTCTATCCCAGCTGAACGGCGTTTGAACAGTGCAGTAGATTATGAATGTAATTATAAGTGATAGGAAAAGATGTATTTTCAGATTTATGGATATGTAGCATGAAAATGACATGTTCATATTCTTTTGTTTCCGCTTGCTATTTCAACATGGCGGAAAATTTATGCTCAATTCGAGCCAAGCCGGTTGACGAATCGGCAATCGCCATGGATGCGCAGCAATGCATCTGCTTAATTGCTACTGTATTCTTCCTTGATCAAATAAAGAGATTTCGTTTTATACCTTACATCGGTTTTTTCACATTTGATTTGTTCATTTTGATTAGACTTCGAGTGGTATTTTTTTTCACTGAAATTACCATGAATAATGTAGGTCATGGGTCACAGTTCATAGACACCATGTGACAAGTGCGGTTTGTAAGAATATCAATAAATAAACGATATGTAATAATCATCATGATAAAAAAAAATATGAAGGGAAAAACATGCATATGGATTATTTATTACATGAATTAAAATTTGAATTTTTTTTTTCAAAGGATGGAAAATATAAATGAACCAAGCCCTAATGTCGGTATATCAACTGGAAAATCTGATGAGGTAAATAATGATTCTATGGTTTATCCATCAACATTAAAAATATTTCAAGAAATCAAAAAGAAACATTCGGGCATCTGTCATGGTTAAACATTTCCCATTTGGAAATTATATCATTTGCAAATGTATTAAGTTTTTCCAAAGTGAATTATTTTGATAAAATATCATGCAATTAAAAAAAAAAATAAAGGGGTTAATATCCTCTTTTATGGCCTTTTATGGCCTTTTATTTGTAATATGTACAGAATTAGCATACTATTAAGAATTTTATATGCAAGATTAGAATTTGCATACTATTAAGAAATTTATATGCAATTTAACAATTTTCAGCACCCATTTACATTGTACACTTCTGAGTTCACTAGATACATGTATGAAATTCGTTTGCTTTTGATTTGATTTTGGTATAAGTGATGATTCTCTCTACCCCTTTTTTATTCATCTAGACTTGCACTACTGTTGCCGACAGCATCTTGGCAGGAATTCCAGTGACTGCATCCAATGGTTTTTCAGATGCTCCAGTTGACATAAATCCAGAAGTAATGTCCACAGAATCAGAAAATCCCCAAACTACTGTATTAGGTACATATTTTATGTAACTTTTAATTTTTGTATTGTTTGTTATAATTTTGCAAGCAGGTAAGAGTATGAACCAGTTTATCCAAATAGTGTGCCTTTTATAATTGGTTTTGGAAACTTTCAGATCATTTGACTAATGATTTTCATTTAAACATGTTGCCCAGTAAAAAATAAAAAAAATTAAGTCCAAGTACTCTTTGTATTAACAGTCAAAAGGTATTTCATATATATAATCCTGTTATAATAAACTTTTAAGTATTAATACCTTTGTCAAAAAAGTCCGAATTCAATTTTCAGAAACAGTAACTCTAGTCACAGAACCTGCTGTGGCACAGCTCCCTGACACAGTGGCCATGACACAAGACCTGGAACAGTACATGCAGCAGACACAGGAGTCCATGCTGATGACCACCACAGAACAGGATGTTGTAGCAGAAAAGTCCGAGGTGGAGGAGGGGTCCCCCAGTGTCCAGCAAACAGAGACAGTCCCTGCAGCTGAAAGTGCACAAGGTACACAGCCTTCTATAACTCTTTGTTCATCTTACATATTTTGCAAAATATTTGCTTCAGGTTAACTGGTTGTTTATGACAAGTCTCCTTGATTTCCAGTTTTTATGCAAAAAATTTTTAAGGGGTTCAAAAGATTTGTATGAAATGTTGTACTGATAAACAAGAATTTTTTTCTTCTATGTATGATATAAAAAATGATTTTCTGTTATGGGAAAATGATTTAATATAAAATAGAGAATTTCATTGGTTTTACAGAAGGCGACATTGAGGATCTTGTAAGCACAAATGTCCTTATACAGGTTACCAGTGGTAAGTTTTAGTCAAAAGATTTTACGAAACATTGAACTGTTAAAAAGGAATTTTTTTAGCTCCATGTAAAACAATTTGTTTTGGAGGAATAAAAAAAGCAATGATATTCTACATTAAAAACAATATGATGTCTAATATTTTGTAAAAACTATGTATTTTTCTAATATGATTTGTAGATGGAGGTGTAGTTCCTATTGTACAATCAACTGACATTGAAAAAGAGGTTTGTTTGTTAAAGACTTTGTATACTTTTGATTTTGATGGATTTTTTTAATGAAAATAATCTTTTTAAACAATCATAATGATTTTGTTCTTTTATTTCACATTTAAAGTTTTGATATTTTTATTTTCTTTCATCTTTGTAGGAGACTAATGGAACAGAAAAGAATGAAAATGTGGAACAAGACAAAGTTGAGCTGGAAACGACAGAGAAGGAAACCCCTGAACCAGAAGCTGAAGGGACTTTGGAGGAATTTATCATGGAACAAGGTACAGGAGATGAAAGTGAGGTAGTAACACCTGATGCAGAAGATAATCAACAGGAAATGAATACTGAAAATGAAAACGCAGATGATGTGGAGTCTGCTGATGACAATGGTGTCAATATTGATGATGACAAAATGGAGGAGGCTGTGGATGAAGAGTTAGAGGCAGAAGAAGATGTAGATGAAGGTGAAACAGCAGAAGAAATAAAAGAAGAGGAGGAAGTGGAGAAGGAAGCGGAGGAAGAGGAAAGTAAGACACAAGTAGAAGCACCCACCAAGTCTTACCCCAAGCGTAGTGGAAAAGGAAATCAAAATATTGAAGAGGTGGAGGAGGAGCAACAAAGTTCTGATGAAGGTGTTCAGGAAATTGAGCAGCCAACCAGGGGAAGAGGTAGGAGGTCTACTGCTGCGGAGTCTGATAAAGATACATCTGTTTCAGAGACACCTGAACCCAAATCTAGAGGGCGTGGAAGACCTCCAAAGGAGAGTAAATCCACTCCAGTTTTGAATGAATCTGAACCAAAAAAGAGAGGACGCAAGTCTTCTCTAAAAGATACAACTGTTGAAGACAGCACAGATGAAGTAACCCCATCAAAAGGTAGAGGTAGACCCAAGAAAAATCAATCAGAAGTGGAGGAAACCACACCTGTTGTAAAATCTGGAAGGCGTGGTAGAGGAAGACCAAAGAAGCAAGTTCAAGAGGAGGAAGAGGAGGATGAAGAAGAAGAGCAGGAGGAGGAGGTAGAAGAAGAAGAAGAAATGGTTGAAGATGATGAAGAGATAGAAAAAGAAGAACCTGTAAAGAAAGGTAGAGGAAGACCTAAGAAGAAGGCTCAAGGAGATGAAGAGCCAGTTAGGAAGGGAAGAGGTAGACCCAAAAGACAAGCTAAAGAAACTGTTGATGAAGAGGAAGAGGAGGTTGAAAATGAGGAACCTAAGTCTGCCAAACGTGGAAGAGGTCGTCCCAAAAAGCAAACTGACAGCGATGTTGAATCTACTCCAAAAATAACAAGAAAAACCATGAAAGAGGAGACAGAAACTCCCAGCAGTGAAACTAAGAGACGTGGCAGAGGAAAAAAGAACCAGAGTACATACAAAGATGAAGATTTAGAAATGGAAGTGGATGATGTACCAATTGAACTAAGTGAAGATGAAGAAGAAGAGGAGGAGTTTGAGGAAACAAAGAAAAGGAGAGGCAGACCCCCGAAGTCTGCAGATGATAAAACTCCTAAAGGAAGAGGAAGACCAAGAAAAGTAGACACTGAAGAAAAAACTCCCAAAAGAACACCAACTGTCACTGCCACATTATCTAAAAAACGCAGCAGAGGAGATGATGACACTGAATCTCAGGAAACCACAACTGATGACGCACCCACTCCTGCGAAGAAACAGAAAGGGCAGACAACTGAAACTACTACATCTGATGCCTCCACTGGACCAAATGTTGCTTCTATTAAATTCGAGCAGTCTGAAGCAGGGCCATCCACTTCCAAGAGTTCTTTGTTAAAAGATCCCAACCAAAGTTCTCTTCAAACTGGTGATGTCTATGACTTCGATCAAATTGACATTGACAACATCATGACCGCACAGCCTGGATCAGCAAAAGACTCTCAAGGCACTCAAACAAATTTTGTAGAAGTTGAATTGATTGAGGAATCTCCTGGTAAACGATCGGTCTTGACACAAACAGATCCTAAACTGAAGAAGAAAAAGATAGGTCCCATAGCTCAAGATATGGAGACAAGTATTGATGAAGATTTTGATTCCCCAAAGAAGAGGAGAGGGAAAAGGGAAGAGGATGTAGGGTTGTTCGAAGAAATGGAGAACAAAAGAAGAGGTATAAGGAATACAGAGGAAGCCCTTAATTGTCCTTTCTGTGACAAAGCTTTTATTGGATTGGTAAAACACATTAAGGGGAAACACAAAGATGAGACTGATTATGAAGAGGAGATGAGAAATGCCAAGTGGAGAGAAAAGATCATGAGAGTTTCAGTCCAAGGCTCTGTGGAAGAAGGAGAGCAGTGCCCTGAATGTGGCAAAGTGGCCAAGAACATCAAGAGGCATATGGAGCTTCACCAGCAAAACAGAATGCAAATTCCATGTCCAATCTGTGGAAAGGTGGTGCTCAAGACAGGAATGAGTTCGCACATGAGAACTGTCCACTCTGGACGTAAGCCCTACAAATGCCCTCATTGTGACTATGCTTCTGCGTTCAGAGGAAACCTGAATACGCATTTAAAAGGAATGCATCTTCACACCAGGCAGTATCTCTGCACTACTTGCAAGGCTGCATTCAAGACCCTTGGAGCACTGATAGGACACACTAAGAGAGTCCACGAAGGCTGGAAATCACCCAATCAAAAAATCTTTATCTGCTCAGTGTGTGAAAAAAGATTCACTAAGAAATATCATGTGGATCGCCACATGTTAATCCACACTGGAGAAAAGCCACACAAGTGTGGAGACTGTGGCAGATGCTTCAACAACAAGTCCAACCTTATGTCCCACATTCAGCTGGTTCACAAGAAGCTGTCGCCCTATCAGTGTGATATGTGCCACGAGACATTCAAGAGGAAGAAGATGCTTCTGGAACACATAGGACGCATCCATGTCACTGCCGGTGAGGCGGCTCAGGCCATCATCAGGAAGTTTGAGCTGACTGAAGAGGTAGAGGAAGATGATCTCTTGGACGATTCTGAAGAAGAGGAGGAAGAAGAACAGGAAGGAGAGGTAATTTCCTTTCAGCCAATTTCACGAAATGTCAACGTTTTTTGTTAGAATGAATAATTGAATCCTTGATATATTCTCATAAATCTTTTTTGCTTGTATCTAAATATTAAATTTGTTAACTGTACACATATACACAAAACATGTTTTGCATTCATGAACAGATTGCTGAAGGACAGACCTATGTGACAGTGGCTGGAGCAGAAGGGGACTACCACACAGCTGTTGTGAGTGACCCGTCCCAGATCCTGTCTGGACAGGCCCTGACCACGCTACAGAATGATGCTGGCCAGGAGACCATCATCATCGTACAGAGTGCCGATGGGACCGAGAACGCGACCCACGCCATTGTTGACCAGGACGGAACTGTGCAGTACATCATGCAGCAGCCTGACCAAGCCCAGCCAGCCGAAGGGGAGCAGGTGTTCACTGAAATTCAGCAGCAGTAGAAGGAGCCCAGTGATTCCACTGTCTTTTGTTGGTGTTTGTCTGTGGTTTGCATGAAAATGATGAATATATCACTCTAGGACATTTAAAAAAGCCCCAGTTTTTATTGTGAGAAAGAATTTGATGAATGAAAGTTGAGGGTATTTTTCCTTGAGACAAATTTCTGGTTGACTAGTTGGACTTTTTTTTTATTCCTATGAGAAAAAAAGTTTTTTTGTACAATTGATTATGAAATTTGAAAGTGAAAAGTTGCTGAAGAACAAAATCATATTGTTGTGCATAATAATGTGTGTTGTAAGATTTTATCATGTTAACTTGGTATCGACACTCCTATAATCATGTTGAAAATTGTTGGTGAGTGGGTTTGGTCGGGTATTTTTGATGGATTTTAATGTCATTTTGGCACAAATTCGTTTTACTTTAGCATGGTCTATTTTTGATCAGATTGAATGAAATACCCTCTTGTACAATGCAGATAGTATTATAATGCAGTTTGAAGTCATTTTGTGTCTGTGATGAGTTTTGTGAAAACTGTGTCAAGGATTTATAGCTGACGGTGAACAAGCTTTGTTGAAAGGTGTACAAAGTACAAAAAAACTATGACCAATAGGTTGTTGTAAGCAAGGATTTGAAGTAATATGTGCATATATAATCTTGTATATGTTACATGGAAATCGTTCAAGTATTTTTCTTGTCCAGGGGTAGATAATCTAAGGATATGGATGGGCGTAGACTTTTTTGTCTAAAAGCAAAATCTACATTAATGCTGTATCAATCGGATGAGATAAAATCCACGCTACCTGCCTCACAATCGTTTTATTGTTTCAACAAATATTTTATCAGTTTATGGATATAATCCATTTACATATGTTTTTCATTGAGTCTGCTGGTTTCTTTGTTTTGTTAATGTATGAGAGATTCGGGATGGGGGTCAGGGTTGAGATGGGAATTTGTATAAAACATTCCTGTGTATTATTTTCATCAATTTATTGTTAGAGATGTATGAAAATTTAAACATGGATCAAACACTTCAATTTTGCTATAAACTAGAGTATTGTCTTGTGAAATTATTTGATATAAAGAATTGAATTCTGTTGTCACTGTCTGAAACTATTCATTTGTGTGGAATCAAGATGTGGAGATTTTCTTCCTGTTGATTTTAGGTTGTAAATAATCTTTGTAGACAAAATAAAATATTTGACTTGCATATAGATCTTGTACCCACCGATAATATTTGTAAACATTTTTCAAGAGTAGAATGGAATAAACACATAATATATATATATATATATATTGTTTATTTTAATTTTTAGGTCACCTGAGTCGGTCAGGTGACCTATTGCAAAAAAATCTAAATGAATGAATATGACGTCTATAAAGCCGTTGACCAAAATTATGAAATCCATGACCCCTGTGTCAGGGGTTCGGGCCCTAGGATAGGGCCAATATGGCCATATAGTAAAAATGTATTAAATCTTTAAAAATCTTCTCTTCTCCCATATGTACTTGAGAAAAACTACATTTCTACCTAATTTGTGAAGTTCATGATCCCTGGGTAGGGTCTTCAGGCCATATGGCGTGGCCAATATGGCCGAATAGTGAAAATGTAATGTTTGCATATATTTTTCTGTATTATCACAATCAAGGAGGGGGGGGGGGGCGATAAATATGGCCATGAACATGTGTGTTTAGGTTATTGCTATGTGTCGCTCGTTAACAATTTGAACTTCATCTTGAAAACTATATGGTAAATTGTCACTTGGCAAGACAATGTCGAATTAATTAAACATGTTCTTTTTTATGAAATATATTTTAATATCCTGTACTTTGTATACTGTGGAAAAAACTTGCATGCATTTTGGGTGCATTATGAATAAAACTCTTGAGTACAGTACAGGCAACGCGGATCCCGTGTTTCCCGCGCCCCGTCACGGTATAAACACATCGAGGTGATCGGCCAGGTGAGACAGGTATCCCGCGTTCCCATCACGGTAAACTGATCATCTACTTGTCCCCGTCACGGTAAAATTATCGATGGAAAAGTATCGTATACAAGCGGGAGTTATCTCCCCGAATGACAAATAAATTGCATGTTAATTTATATTTAATGACGATATTTAACCAGATTTTGACAGAGATTATAATCAAAATACTTGTAATCTTTTTTAATAATTTTTTTTTATTTCATAGCTATTAAATATATTATTATAGTATTTAATTTAATACTTGTGCAGCAGTCGCAAATAAAATATTTTCGATTCCATTATCATATTTCAAGAAGGTCGTTAAAATAAAAATTATCATGAAATGATTTTAAAATTATGAATGTGTACGCAGTGTGATTGTGTTTTCTTAACAATTAAATGGTCCGCTTACATTTGTATTGTTTGTTGTTGAAGTCCATGCGTGTCAACTAATGATGAGCAAGTGATTCAAAATCAGGGCTTCCTATGATTAGCAACCCGGTATTTTTAGCACGTTCGGTTCATTTCTTTCAAGGTCTTCTACGTGTAAAGAACATTTTTGTGTATTCACGTTTTAGTGATTTTGTGTTGCGTTACTTTAAGTTTGGCTCGACGTTTGTCATTGCGCGAGGATTCCCACTTTCTAGTGCGTTACGTTTGCGACGACAATCTTCAAGTGCGAAGCCGTGTGTTCTTCAATACTCAGTCTGACTTGAATATTTAATGTGTCCCATGGAGATAAGTCGTCCACGAATCCCAGCTACAGAAGTACCGCTCCGATGCATTCTAACAATCTCCAGCTTCAAATCGTGTCGAATACGCCCCATCGTAATGCGAAAAATCAAATGAACGTGTATCTCTAACAAATAGAGAGTACGGAGCATTAGAGATACCCAGAGTTGCATAAAATTATGTAATCGAAAGATATTGTGGGTATCCCTTGTCATGTTGTCGTGATGGTGTACCAGCTACCCGCCGTGACGGAGGTTAGCGTTCGCTCGCGACCGAGCCCCCCCCCCCCCCTCTCTCTCTCTCTCTCTCCAGAATAACTAGATAATTTTTTTTGAGAATGAAATGTTGTTAAACCGTATTCCTATGTTCTTACACATTTCAAACGAATTAGGAACATGTTTTGAAAGTTTTGCTGTTGATATTTCATGCCGAAAAAAAACCATTTAAACATTTCAGTAAATGTATTGATATCATTTTATGTGTGCTTGTAATTTTATTGTATATAAAGCTACTACACATATGTAAACCCGTTTTCGGAACCTAACCTCTCTCCCCCCCCCCCCCACTCACCTCAAAGTTTTATGTCTGTCAAAGTTAACTTTATTTGACTTTAGTCCCTATTGTTTTACACAAAGGTGTGAAACTATCGCACTGACAGGAAATCACTCTACGCTTGAACGCACAGAATACACAGGAATGAGGCAGGTAGATAATCTGTGTAACGATTGACCAAGAAGAATTCTACATGTATATCAAACAATTTTACTAATAGTTATATTAAATAATTGATTCATTTTACTGCGTTCTTTAACAGTTAAATGTGTTTAAGATGTTCCTTCCCGCAAAAAACCTCCATTATTAAGTAAACGAGAGAGAGTAAAAACACAACGAATTAAACTTTCTAAACACAGTAAATCAAGCATCACGAACATTGTAAAAACTTAACTGTTAGATATACTTCTTATTTTCTTTATTAAAAATAAAACTAATAGAACGAAACTTTGTCATGGAGGGAACACGTGGTAGAACTAGCGGGCTGATTTGATTGACAGATGCAGCACGTGGACTCAAATCTGAAATTGCATGATGGATTCAATCACAGTGTACCATATTCTTTTATGAATACTAATTTTATGAATATTTAGAATTGGATATTACTATATTTTACATAAGTGTACCGCCGTGTACGTTAAATTACTCCTAAACGCCCTACCTCTCTCTCTCTCTCTCTCTCTCTCTCTCTCTCTCTCTCTCTCTCTCTCTCTCCCCTCTTCTGTAAGGTGTTGAGCGATTAGACGAAGCCGTACGCGATTTAAACTTTTTCTTTTGTCGTGAATAGGTGTGAAAACCCTCAAGGGCATGTCGTCTTCTACCCTTTAGTTTGTTAATCACTACATGTATACACAGAAAATGACCGTGACTTAAACTTTATATGTATACACAAGAACGCATACTGACACGTTATTATTCAAGGCGCTTTAAAGCAGCACCAACTTTATATTTGAATGATAATTTTATTATTGAATGGAAAAAAATATTTGATAGTTGATTCCCGACATTTGTTCATTTCTCAATTTAAAACATACACATGTACTGACAGTTTACGGCGCTATGCGTGTCAACTTATAAAATGAGAAGATGAAATTGCTCTGCATTGATACGATGAAATAATTAATTTTAAGAGTGTTCTAAAAACAGGATTAACAACTAATAGAAATAATAACTGAAATAAGCACGTCAAATACAAAGATGTGTGTTCTTTTTTACACATCACATAATTTATTTGCGTAATGTTGTGTTATGTTGTAATTCAAATGTAGTTTCAAATTTCACGAAATTCTATTTCATAAATATTATTTATTAATTTTATATTAATATGAAGCACAATTTATTTACAATGCAGCTGTTATGCTTAAATCTGAAGTCGCATATTTAACGTGGATTTACGCGACCCGCATTGCCTGTAATGTACAGTACAGGTAAAGTAACAAGAACAAGCAGCAGCAGGAATAACGGTAAATCACACCGTCGTGGTGTCATCACGGTCGCAATCCATACCGCGATCAAAAACCGCGATGGTGTATCGCGGGAACGATAAAAATACCGTGACGGTAACGCGGGCCAATACGGGATCCGCGTTGCCTGTACTGTATACCGTAATAAAAAATGATATTTAAAGCTTGCAGGTCTCGTGTTATTAAAAATTTTGGCCGCTGGAGCTTAGGTACAGATAATCCGAGATTCCTCCCACTTAAACACACAACATCCCTTTTTATGAATGAATATTTTTCAAACAATAAAAGCAGGATAACAGCCAGAGGAGTCTCATATTAGGGTTTAATTCATAGGCACTTGTTTCTGACAAAAAAGATTTACCTTATAGTATAATAATAACACCTTGTGTTATTATACTATAGGGTAATTTTTTTCTCAGAAACAAGCGCCTGTGGTTTAATTAGACTTCAAAATGAAGCTTAAAATGCAAACATGAGACTCTGACATGTTAATCTGAGAGATATAAGGGACTCAGGTGACCGTCAAAGCCCGAGAACCTCTTGTAAGTACTTGTGCACATGTAATTTGTGTGCTATACCTTCGTTTACAAGCAAAATAAAGTAGAAGGTGCTACATTTATGAAATATATCTTGTCTTTACGATGACATAGCAGGTCGGTTTTTTTTTAAGATTAAAATTTTAGGACAGACATTGCTTCATGTAACTAGATTTATGTGCATAACATTAGGGGTAAAAGGGAAAGTTGGTAAAGGTGGAGAGGGAGAGACCTACTAGATGTCCCATAGCCACTGATTTTGGCTTGATGAAGATAGAACTTCAAATGAAACCAAAATAGATTATTGTAGAATAGTATTGCAACTTTTGTTATATTACATTGATTGTGAAATTTAAGACAATGACACGATTTTCAAAGGACATGGTAGTGGGAAATGAATTTGTGATTTTAAATTCGTAAATTATATAAATCGCACGTACCCAATTTTGTAAGAACCAGTGACACGTGCAGTGTTTTTGTACACAGAAGTATATACATATACCAGTGTACACTGGTTATCCAAAAAATTTATCAATCCATATTTTAGAGAAACTTGCTAAAATCGGCTTATCCGCAGAAAAGCCTATGTACAGGGAAATAACTGTGAATAGCAGGCCAGTTATGGGTTCTTTCTCTACTCAATATGTAAGTGACGAATTTAAGTCAAGGTTACCTAGGGGAAACAAACTTGCACATATCTCTGCGAGGTCTAGGGACAGAAACTGTTCCAAGAACATGAAATACAGACACACAGGCCTACCAAAAAATTAAATTAAAAAAAAGATAGGAAATCAATGTCAGAACAACGGGCATATTTCGTTAACATTAATATTGCGTAAGCCCTGTCTAGTGTGGTAAAAAATTATGATATTTGATAATTTTCTTGTCATTTATTACAACGTAATGTAAAATTCGGTATTTTAAACACAACGCTAAAATAATATTGAGAGCAATTCTTGCAATGATTTTTTTTTACATCTCAAAAAATGGATGGTTTGGAGAATTATTCCATATTATGCTAAAAAAAAATATTTCGTTAAAACTTTTTTTCTTCAAAATCAGTCAGATGGCTCTTTGGAACGACATTTCATATAAATAGTTCTAAAGGGAATATCATATTGACATTCTTTTTATTTTGCACTTGAGTAAAATTCTCAGTTTGTGTGCTATACCTTCGTTTACAAGCAAAATAAAGTAGAAGGTGCTACATTTATGAAATATATCTTGTCTTTACGATGACATAGCAGGTCGGTTCTTTTTTTAAAATTAAAATTTTATGACAGTCATTGCTTTATTTAACTAGGTTTATGTGCATAACATTAGGGGTAAAAGGAAAAGTTGGTAAAGGTGGAGAGGGAGAGACCTACTAGATATCCCATGATCGCCACTGATTTTGGCTTGATGAAGATAGAACTTCAAATGAAACCAAAATAGATTATTGTAGAATAGTATTGCAACTTTTGTTATATTACATTGATTGTGAAATTTAAGACAATGACACGATTTTCAAAGGACATGGAAGTGGGAAATGAATTTGTGATTTTAAATTCGTAAATTATATAAATCGCACGTACCCAATTTTGTAAGAACCAGTGACACGTGCAGTGTTTTTGTACACAGAAGTATATACATATACCAGTGTACACTGGTTATCCAAAAAATTTATCAATCCATATTTTAGAGAAACTTGCTAAAATCAGCTTATCCGCAGAAAAGCCTATGTACAGGGAAATAACTCTGTGAATAGCAGGCCAGTTATGGGTTCTTTCTCTATTCAATATGTAAGTGACGAATTACCTAGGTTACCTAGGGGAAACAAACTTGCACATATCTCTGCGAGGTCTAGGGACAGAAACTGTTCCAAGAACATGAAATACAGACACACAGGCCTACCAAAAAATTAAATTAAAAAAAAGATAGGAAATCAATGTCAGAACAACGGGCATATTTCGTTAACATTAATATTGCGTAAGCCCTGTCTAGTGTGGTAAAAAATTATGATATTTGATAATTTTCTTGTCATTTATTACAACGTAATGTAAAATTCGGTATTTTAAACACAACGCTAAAATAATATTGAGAGCAATTCTTGCAATGATTTTTTTTTACATCTCAAAAAATGGATGGTTTGGAGAATTATTCCATATTATGCTAAAAAAAAATATTTCGTTAAAACTTTTTTTCTTCAAAATCAGTCAGATGGCTCTTTGGAACGACATTTCATATAAATAGTTCTAAAGGGAATATCATATTGACATTCTTTTTATTTTGCACTTGAGTAAAATTCTCAGTTTGTGTGCTATACCTTCGTTTACAAGCAAAATAAAGTAGAAGGTGCTACATTTATGAAATATATCTTGTCTTTACGATGACATAGCAGGTCGGTTCTTTTTTTAAAATTAAAATTTTATGACAGTCATTGCTTTATTTAACTAGGTTTATGTGCATAACATTAGGGGTAAAAGGAAAAGTTGGTAAAGGTGGAGAGGGAGAGACCTACTAGATATCCCATGATCGCCACTGATTTTGGCTTGATGAAGATAGAACTTCAAATGAAACCAAAATAGATTATTGTAGAATAGTATTGCAACTTTTGTTATATTACATTGATTGTGAAATTTAAGACAATGACACGATTTTCAAAGGACATGGAAGTGGGAAATGAATTTGTGATTTTAAATTCGTAAATTATATAAATCGCACGTACCCAATTTTGTAAGAACCAGTGACACGTGCAGTGTTTTTGTACACAGAAGTATATACATATACCAGTGTACACTGGTTATCCAAAAAATTTATCAATCCATATTTTAGAGAAACTTGCTAAAATCAGCTTATCCGCAGAAAAGCCTATGTACAGGGAAATAACTCTGTGAATAGCAGGCCAGTTATGGGTTCTTTCTCTATTCAATATGTAAGTGACGAATTACCTAGGTTACCTAGGGGAAACAAACTTGCACATATCTCTGCGAGGTCTAGGGACAGAAACTGTTCCAAGAACATGAAATACAGACACACAGGCCTACCAAAAAATTAAATTAAAAAAAAGATAGGAAATCAATGTCAGAACAACGGGCATATTTCGTTAACATTAATATTGCGTAAGCCCTGTCTAGTGTGGTAAAAAATTATGATATTTGATAATTTTCTTGTCATTTATTACAACGTAATGTAAAATTCGGTATTTTAAACACAACGTTAAAATAATATTGAGAGCAATTCTTGCAATGATTTTTTTTACATCTCAAAAAATGGATGGTTTGGAGAATTATTCCATATAATGTTAAAAAAAATATTTCGTTAAAACCTTTTTTCTTCAAAATCAGTCAGATGGCTCTTTGGAACGACATTTCATATAAATAGTTCTAAAGGGAATATTATATTGACATTCTGTTTATTTTGCACTTGAGTAAAATTCTCAGAATAAATAATCCATGATCAGTTATACGTATCACCAAATTTTACATCATAATAGTGCAAAGCGTGAGAGAAATCTCTAGTTTTAGGTAAAACCCTTCATTAAATATTTAAGATACACTTAGCCTTTCGAAGAGATTGAGAGTTTTGGTGTAGCGTGGTTATCTGAATAATGTACACGAACCCCCTATCGCTGTATAAACTTTAAATACGGATTATACAGATCAGCCATCATGCACGTTTCTCAAAATCTAGGTCGTGCCATTTTCTTTTCAGTCTTTGGAACTCTCACTGCTTTGCCAAGGTAAATCCAGAATTCATTTTCAAATTCTATAATATAATTTTTTTAAACACCCTTTTTTTATATAACTGAATTAGTAACCATCTTTCAGTTGGGAGCAACTTGAAGCAAACTTGACTCGAAGTAACTTCGACCTACCACCTTGGATACACACAGGTATCTCTATCCACGTATTTGTATTATCTTGGTTTTTCTTGTGGTTCGGATTTATATAAATTGGAATGACCGGAGAAGACCGATGAAAAAGAGACCATGCTTTTAAAAAAAATAGTAGCAGAGTTTATATCATTTTAATTTATATCATTTTAAAATTGTATAAGTTATGAGAAAAGGTGGAGACGAATTTCCTATCATAATCTGAAATATTTCTTTTCCATGAAGTTCAACATTGAAAACTTTCTGTGTAGTACACGTCGTTTATCATTTTCAGGTCAAATCACACAGGTTAGGACCCAGCTTCTGTTCACCTACATCCAGTCCGTAACTCTGACGGTAGGTGACCTCACTGACTGACCCCCCCCCCCTCCACCGCACCTTTCAAGTTTCAATCATTTTTAGAATACTTAATTAACACTAAAATACTTTCTATGGTGATTCATTCGGAATATGAAGGTGGCGACATTGCAAAAAAAAAAAATAAAAATAAAAATACATAACCCATGTTAGCGTCTTCATCCTCACAACGTCAGGGGCCCAGAGTTCACTCACGACCACAAGTGGACTCAGGACCCCTGACGTTGTGAGGATGTGTTATCTTGTTCATTTTCTATTTATAACATGATTTAGTTTAATACTTGTATCGATCCGTTGAATAATACTAGTACATTATAGAACTTTTACCGTTTTGTTGAAAATAATACTAGTAGCCTTTGACTGCATTATTCATTAATTGAAAAAAGTATTTTTATCGATAATCGATCGATTAATTTGTTAATGAAAAGGAAACGAGTACATTTTGAACCGAATGAAAATACGTGAAGCGACAATTAGCAACAAATGGTTCTATTTGATGAATTTTTAACGTAGAGAAAGCTAGCTTTAATTTAAAAAGCACCTCTTCATGTTATTCGTACGAGAGTGAAAGCAAAAAGGTAGGCGAAAAAATCATGATCAACGAAACATCAAGCATTGAGTGCAACTCCTGGTCGATATTTCTCTGGTTTTTGCATTAAAGTTTCACATGCAGTTTCATAGCAACAATTCATCAGTTGGACCATTTCTATGCATTATACATATAAATAATTGATGAGAAATTTTGCAATAGTATGATCATCTATGGATTTTCAACTAACTATATAAAATTCTGAACAAAATAAATGATGTAATATTTGCACATTTTGTATGCTGTCAATGGTAACAGAATGTCAACGGCCAATCATGTTTCTCTTTATTCCAAAAGTAGGAGCTGGCCTCGTCGTTTCATCTGATACAGAAATGGGAGGACGTTCGTCTGCAATTCGACGCCAGTTCCCTGAATTTCGCGGGGAAATACGTTTTGTTGGACCTAGACAAATACGTGATGATATGGACGCCGGATAGCTACATCAGCAACGCCATATCTGAAGTTCAGCACAGCGTAACCAAACCCAATGTATTCATACGCGTCTATCCTAACGGAACTTTAGTCAAGAGTACAAGGTTGGAGACAAAATGTATTACATGCTTACTTTCCTGACATTGATTTACAGTTTCATAAATACTTAGTCTAGCTATAACAACCTCTATGTTTATCTAATTAATGATAAATTTACAGACTAACTGTTCATACGCCATGCCCTCTGACGTCACAAGGCTTTCCACGTGGTTCTCAATCTTGCGAAGTTACAGTCGAAAGTTGTAAGACTTTCTTTAAACAGATATTCCAAAACACCAATTCAATGTTAAAGCAAAACTCTTCACTTGAAAATCGACATTAACACGTTGTTTTTGTTTTTAATTGACATACAACATACTTTTCAGATACCTATTCATCAACAGAAATAAGTATGACTTGGGACCAGAAGAGTCCTTTTCGTTACAAGGGCGAGTTTTCTACCAGAGGGTTAAGTGTTACAAATATAAAACAGAGCAGCTGTAAAGACACAACAAGTAATTACATTTCTATGGCTTTGTCCCAGAAATGCATAGGACATATTAATAAAGACAACATAAAAATATCATTTTTTTTCTTCAGATGAGTACCCCTGTTTAAAATACGATGTCGGGATAGTGAGGGACTTCAGCCAATACATATTACGTATCTACGTCCCTAGCTTGTTCATCGTCATCTTGGGATGGCTGAGTATGTGGATTGACAAGGCTCAAGTCGGCGCGCGCACCAGTCTGGGCGTATTATGTGTTCTCTCCATAGTGACACAACTAGTGGGCGTGGTTTCTATTGGAAACGGACTAGACGGGGTGCTGGCCATTGACATTTGGATTGCAGTATGCATGCTATTCACCATTCTGGCACTTTGTGTCTTTGCTGTTGTTCATAACATGAAAAGGAGAAGAGATAAGACCAAAAGCAAATATCAGGTACAAAAAAAAACCTATCGCTTGTCGACCCCAGTTATAATTAATGAATCATCGTACGCAACTGGTTTACTAAGCATTTCACTTTACATGTACATGACAAATGAACATTTATTTGAAAAAAACAGTAAAAAACAAAGCATTTACCTACGGAGGTAACAGTCGTTTTCAATATAGATTTTAAATGTCTGAGCTTTAGGATTGTGTCTGTGTTGCTTAGATTTAACCATTATCGGAACACTTAATTTTTAAAGAAATAGAAGTTTGTGGACGAGTTCCGAGTGATTATTAAGCCCAACTTTTCCATTTCCAAGTTAGGCGAAAACTGTTTAATTACAGTTGTTTTAAAATCACGGTCTATTGACCGAGGTTTTGCGACGATGCTTTAAAATGCACCAACCCGATTTTTAGAAATTTTTATACAATTTTTCTCTCTGTTTGGTATTTCTTTTGTTTAATATGTGTGACAATGCAGCTGTAATTGAAATGTGTAGAAGGGTTGTACAGATCATGACGGGATGGGGCCTATAGTATCACTTTCAATGTAATAAAAACCTGAAAAATTTAATTGATTTAATTTTTAAAACACCTTCATACCCACTATGTAAGTGGACAACTGCAAAGAAATATTTTCTTAAAGCTTGGCCATAAGTCATGTACATGTATTAGGGAAAGATAACACATTTTACTTTAAATGTACAGAAAATGTGATTCATTAAATGGTACCCTTGTCACACACTTAAGCAACTTTATACCTCAAATACACCTCTAATAGTTAATTATCTGATTTCAGATCTATCAAACCTCTCATAGTTTTCATGTAAATTTAAAAAGTGTCCAGCTTTCTTTCTATTATTTAAACATTTGGTTGGTGACCATGAAGACTTATGGACCTCTTGCTTTTTTTTAAAGAATGCTCTCTTTTGCAGGAGAACTCTGAGGCTGTAGAAGGTAATGGGCGTTCTTGCTGCCAAATCCAACACGGAAAATTACAGAACATATTTAGAGTTGTCTACCCATTCTTATTCATATCATTCAACATTGGATACTGGGCATATTTCATAAACATTGACTAATGCTACAGTTTTTGCGCGATATGGAAGGAAAAGACAATTGATCTATAAATTTTTAAAAGATTCAATATAGTATTTAATTGTTTTTGTGCATGTATTAGAGGATGTATTAATTTCAAAGTTTCAAAGAAACCTAAATTCACGGAGTATGGTTCCATCAGATTGCTTGGCCTTTTGAACAGTGTTTCTTGCGTCGACTTAATATTTCAATTAATCAGTTTTTATTCTTTAATTTTCCATTTGCATTTGTATTATTTTCCATTTGCTCTGCATAAATTTCATATGTAAACTAATTCATCTGTATTGTATCTTAAGGATTGTTCAAGGAAATTTATGTAAAAAGGACCAAATTGTTGTTTACTCCTTAGAAGAGAGCATAAAAAGTTTTGAAAATAATTATTCAGCCCTAAGTATTAGTAGTTTATCACCCACATGCACATAGTGCTAATATCGATTTCACTGTTTGTAAGAGTACATGTAGATGTTCACTTATCCCTGGAATATGGAGGGTAATCGTGTTCATAAATCCAAACATGTAAACTTGTAAATCCGAATATACAATCGTGTTGATGTGTGAGCCTGAGTATGAATGAGTGTAGTTTTGATCGTATAACCTAAAAAAAACTCAGGGATAAACATTTTAGAGTTGACCCCACAGGCCTTCAATCTAATAAGATGCTTAATAGCAGCTGTAAAATGCTGTTTGTTAATTACATTTAACCTGCTACTATAATACACACTTTCCATCTGTAATCTACGAAAGACGAAAAGGGCCACTTCAAAAAATATTTTTATCTCGTAATTACGAGAAAAGATCTCGTTATTACGAGTAAATTATCTCGTAATTACGAGAAAAGATCTCGTTATAACAAGTTAATTATCTCGTAATTATGAGAAAAGATTTCGTTGAAACGAGAAAAGATCTCGTTATTACAAGAAAAAATCTCGTTTTTTCGAGATAATTTTCTCGTAATTACGAGAAAGATCTCGTTATTACGAGAAAAGGTCTCGTTATTACGAGTTAATTATCTCGTTATTACGAGAAAAGATCTATCTAAAATGGCACGAATCATTATTCTATTCTTTTTATGTAAAGTGTATGAACTACTGCAATGTCTATTGATATACACATACTTAGCATAATCATCGTTTAAAAGCGTACGCATAATTTGATATAAAATCGGACCAAGCAGTTTTAAAGAAATTCCAGAAGAAGTAGCAAAGCAGATTGATTAGTAAATTCATTGAACTATTTATCAATAATTAAGAAGGACACGTGTAATTTGTTTTCAGACTCCAATATGTTCTCATACAAAATCAATTAATTTCAATATACATGTAGGTTTTGTATGAACATATAAAAAACAAATTCGGTAAATCCTGTATATCCATATCCATGACTGAACTATATAGTCACTAAAGATATCTGTAACTAATAGAATTGTGTTTTTACGACTATAGGACTACCCGGTATTTACTTCGGAGTGGGATTATAATATATATATAAGTTGAATAGTAAAATTACATGAAGTTCTTTCCTTTTCATTTTGATCTGTAGAAATTAATGAATAATGATCGTTGTTATTTTAAAATATTAATCAAAATTGAATCAATGTTTCTGGAATGAAAAAGATACACTGAAAGGGCGATCCAGTCGAATTCTTTTCAGAAACGCACTATTTTATATAGATCTATTATAGTAATAACGATATCTTTTCTCGTAATAACGAGAAAATTTAATTGGAATAACGAGATCTTTTCTCGTAATAACGAGAAAATTAACTCGTAATAACGAGATCTTGTCTCGTAATAACGAGATCTTTTCTCGTAATAACGAGATAATTAACTCATAATAACGAGATCTTTTCTCGTAATAACGAGAAAATTATCTCGTAATAACGAGATCTTTTCTCGTAATAACGAGATAATTAACTCGTAATAACAAGATTTTTTCTCGTTATTACGAGATCTTTTCTCGTAATAACGAGATAATTAACTCATAATAACGAGATCTTTTCTCGTAATTACGAGATAAAATTTTTTTTTTTTATGTGGCCCTATTCGTCTTTCGTAGTAATCCCTGCATTTGTATTTCCGTTTTCTGAAATGTAACAAATTGACAAATGTAAAGTCTACAAGTTTGTCGAATTTTGACATGACCATAAATGGAAACAGTGACGTCACTGTTAGAAAAAGGCTAGCTGCAGGTAAGGCATGCCGTAGTTGCCGGAATAGGGACGGAATAAATAAAAAAAAATATTAGGTAGGCCTATATCTGAATAACAACATTTTTTAGAAAGTATTATTTTTCGGAAAATTAGATTATGAGATTGGTGTACATTTTATCAAGAGAATGTATAAAAGATGCGAGTGAAGAATTTGATCGGCTTCAGATATCAGATATATAAAGTTATATACGTGTTTTTATTAGAGTACATGCAACAAGTTGTTAAAATAAAAGCCTCGGCTGAATTAAGAAAATATCCCCAAAAGCATCCTTATCGCTACCATAAAGTTGCGACTAGAACCCCCCCCCCGTGAAAAATTACACGGGGTCGGCCAGCTGAGTTGCAAAGTTATCGATAGGAAAACAAACTATTTAAAGGCATTGGTTTGAAATTGTGATTAATATGAGACATTAGAAGCGACACCCTCTTTAAAAAAAATAAATAAAAATTATAAAGATAAGGTTAACTGTCGTGAAATCAAAATGTGTATAAAATATTTTAAGAAATGTTTCATTGCATTGTCGGCAATATATAGGGGAAAAGCCTATCATGCAGGTAAAAATTGGCATTTTTTTAATTTCAAGCAATTACTAGTATTACGGGATATGAGTATGACGTCCTGAATGTCGGTTCAATACAGACTCACTTTGTGAAGTTGGTTGATAAAAATTTTCTGGAGAGATATTATACAGATATATACAGCTTTACAGCCACTTATGAACTAGCTGCAGGTCTGTAGCTCCCGGTCTGAAAAAATTCGGGAGCTACAATGCCTCCCATAGTGAAAAAAACTTCAATTTACGGCGCACAAAACTATGCGCTGGTTTTTTTTTTTCATTATTATTGAAGATTGTTATTATTTATCTTTCACTTGCACAACAAAATAAAAGTATAAATATAGGTATAGTAATATAATTTTTTCCGCAAAAAATTACCAGATCTTTGCAGGTCGTTAATTCTAACTAATTCAGAAAAATTACAAGAGTAAAGCTGTCAATGTGACAGCAAACCGCTTTTCTTTTGTGTGAACAGTATCCATAATCCATTTGTCAATCCTGAATTGATAAATACTGCCTATCCAAGGAAATGGGGTACTCTATATGCAATGTTTTTGCCCAAAAATGACTAAGTTCAACAGCTGATATTTTTTCATAAATTATCAGAAATCAAAGTACCAGCAATTTGCATACCTCTGATATATGTATAATTGATCTGCAAAAGAACAACTTCCTATCTTGAAAACTGTTCGAGGAGTTATCCGTACAATAAGGGTTCCTTTTTGGCAGCCACTCGCCCGCCCGCCATTTTTACTATTTCAATAATCGGAAACCCGGTTAAAAATTCTCTCTCAGAATTCTTAGAATTCAGAAGCAATGGAGTTACACGGGACCTCACGGCAGTCTTCGAACCCCATGCCGCTCAAAATGTATTTACCCCCTTAGAAATTTTCTTGATCCGTCTCATTTCTAGAAAAGAGTACGCATTATCTTATATTCTAGTTTAAATTACATGCTATTTTTTTTTTTAAAGAAATAAGATATTAGGCATTTCCTTTTATAATACCATGAGAATTATATTACGGAAATTAGCGCATTCGTCACATCGGCAACGATTTTTTTTATTATGATATATGAACCTCTTCCTGTTTGGTCCAGTTTCAATCATACCTCAATTTTTTTTCCTAAAAATAATACCAGTATTTTCGATAGAAAAGGTGTAAAAAATGAACAAAATATTCAGCTAAACTATTGCAACAGTTTAGCTGAATATTTTGTTCATTTTTCGTCCCTTCCGGCGATTACGGCATGCCTTTTTCCGCAGCAAGGCAGTTGCCATATAAGGTCATGTCAAAATTCGACAAACTTGTAGACTTTACATTTGTCAATTTGTGCTATTGCCGAGCCTGAAGTTACAAATGCACAAACTACGGATTGAAAGTGTGCAAAGTTGAAGGTTTAATTAACCAATGTAAACAATAAAGTTGCAAAATGTCCACCATGCGAAAGAACTGAGCCAAATCTTACACGTGTTTATGCCCGATTTTTATAGGTTACACAATCAGAATTACACAAAATCATACTCAGGCTCACACATCAACACGATTGCATATTCGGATTTACAAGTTTACATGTCTGGATTTTTTTAACACGATTACCCTCCATACTGGAATAGTATCACTAAAAATTCCGATCCAAAGAACGTTAGATTATAACAGTACTTCTATATTGCTATGCGTACTGTCGAAAGATTCGAGATTCGAGATTGGTAATAAATAGATTTTAGCGATTAAGAAGGAGGTTGCTTCTTTACACAACGAGCGTCAAAATTTATACGGCAACATGACGGACGTAACGTTTAATTTGAGCTGATATTTTTACACAAACGTTCAACCATACCTTTAATTTTTTAGCCCCAAAATATTTAGAGTGACCCCCTTTGATCGTGACGTAATATTACGATCCTACAATGGCATCTAGGTTTGCACAGACGGGAAGGTAAAAGAAGAACTCGGCTCTGCCTCGCCTTCTACGAACTTTACCGACCCCACAAATTTCTGTAAACAGTCAGTAACAAACCGAGCAACCGAGACCTTATTTGTTTGTTAAAATTTTACATAATGTGATCTAAAGCTTTTAAGAAAATTGTGTCTAAATTAGTCCCAATAGCGTGTGTTAAGCGACATAAGCATGTTATTAGTGACGGCTGTACCCTGCCAATGTTGTTTCGAGAGAGAGCATACCTTTGAATAGCCCTTGATCATTTTTAAAGGTTTCGATCATTCCGTCATGCTGGAAATGTTTTAGTTTCGTTTTCAAGTGAAGTGAGCATGACGGTCTCAGTTTATCTACAATCATTTAAACTTGTCAGACACCTACATGTTCGTTCTCTTCACACGATATCAAATGCCACCAAATGAAGCGACATAATTAAACACCTTCACCGCAGACGCCGAAAAAAACCCCACCCCAACTTCGTGTTGTGTTAAAAACTCTATTGATTTAAAAAACAAAAATCCGCAAAGTTCATTGATAAATATTTAAGGAAAAATTTTGCGACAGAATTTCGAAATAGAAATGAACAATTGAGGCACTGCGAATGGATTCAATTTGAATGAACTTTAAATACTGGTTTTGCAGAAGGCCGTTATTCATATAAGCGGACGCACCCGACATCATGTCCATTTCTTTATACCTAGCTTGTTCTATTTCCTCCACAGTGTTTGGAATTCTCGCTGCTTTGCCAAGGTAAAACGCTTCGCTTATTTTCGAATTTGAATATCATGCAATTTAAACACTTTTCTATGGATACACAGGTGCATGTATGTTAATCTTTTTTTTAAAAGTTGGGACCAACTAGAAGCAAACTTGTCTCGCGTTGACTATGACCTACCTCCTTGGATACACACAGGTAACTAGATATACATTATCACTACCTGATTTTCCCCCCATCAGAGTTCTGATGCATATAGAAAAAAAGATGATCAAGAAATATCTAAGATGTATAGATGAAGACTGAGACTGACCTAAAATATAAATATACACTTATTACAAAGGGTTCTATAAAAAAAAAAACATAAATACCTTAAAATCAAATTTAAACGTGTTAGTTATATATCAAATGATGAAAGTTAATATTTCAAAAGCGAATTTTTCTTGATCAAAACAACTGATAATTCTTGTTCTGCGTACGTTCGAGTTTGACACAGAAAGATCTCAAGTGTAGAACTTTTCTTTCACCATTTTCAGGTCAAGTTACACAGGTCAGGACCCAGCTTCTATTCACATACATCCAGTCTGCAACCCTTACGGTAAGCAAGCTCCGTGGTTAATGACTGATTAGTGAATCCTACCACCCCCTTTCTGGGACCACTCTTGTTTAGTCATTTTTCTACCATCAGGGTCAAATCCTTTTTTCTTTGCTTACATGTACGCCATTTTTAAATTTAATCAGCTTGAGCTTCTTCATTTCACTCGATATACCGATATCAAGCCAGCTACATTTCCGATTGCTCCCAGATTGTTCCTAGATGATCAAAAAGTATAATTATATTACAATAAATTAGGCTTTCAATTTGTAAAAACTTAAAAATACATTGTACGTTTCTAGTAATTTTAACTTATATACATGTGTCTTGTTGTTTATTTCATCGAGCTTTATCAGCCTCTGAGGCATAAAATGTTCTTAAATAATTGCATTATTCAAGTCAGTAAAAATCTACAGGTGTTTTTACCCTTTTATCAAGATGCAAGTACCTGCATTGTAATAAATTGAAAGCACAATGATAAAAGTCCATAATACAACAATAGAATATTTGATAACTTTTGCTTTTTAGCCACTAAGCTTTTGGCAAA
Organism: Magallana angulata; assembly: GCF_025612915.1. Classification (NCBI taxonomy): domain Eukaryota; kingdom Metazoa; phylum Mollusca; class Bivalvia; order Ostreida; family Ostreidae; genus Magallana; species Magallana angulata. The sequence goes on along the minus strand of NC_069117.1, from coordinate 31,446,997 downwards.
GACATGAATTTCTCTGTATTTTCTCCCAAAATTAGGAGCTTGCCACGTCATTTCATTTGATTCAGCAATGGGAGGACGTTCGTCTGCAATACGACGCCAGTTCCATCATTTTCGCGGGGAAATACGTTTTGGTGGACCAGGATAAATACGCAACGATATGGACGCCCGATAGCTACATCAGCAACGCCATATCTGAAGTTCAGCACAGCGTAACCAAACCCAATGTATTCATACGCATCTATCCTAACGGAACTTTAGTCAAAAGTACAAGGTGATAGACAAGTTTCCTTTTCCTGAAAATAATATAGAATACCAAAAGCATAAATCATTTTGATTCTGACCTCTTAATATGACATACAATATTTTCTGTTAGACTGACAGTTCGAACACCATGCCCTCTGACGTCACAAGGTTTTCCTCGTGGTTCTCAGTCTTGCGAAATTACAATTGAAAGCTGTAAGTTTCATTATGCCTATCGATTACAATGATAATCAATTGAATTAGTAATAGGTATTTTACAATGATTCAAGTTTTGAAGCATTAAAATATAATACGTTACGTTTCAGACACCTATTCAGCATCGGAGATGAGCATGGTTTGGGACCAACAGAACCCTTTTAGATACAAGCACCCGTTTTCCGCCAGTAGTTCGAGTGTAACAAATATAAAAGAAGGCAGCTGTACAGACCCAACACGTAATAATTTGATAGGTGGCTTATTGCCTTGCAATTGAATATCTCAGATTTATAAGATTGAATAATCAAAAAAGGTATCTGTGATTTTTTTCTTCTTCAGAAGAGTACCCTTGTTTAAAATACAATGTGGGGATAGTGAGGGACTTCAGCCAATACATATTACGTATCTACGTCCCTAGCTTGTCCGTCGTCATCTTGGGATGGCTGAGTATGTGGATTGACAAGGGTCAAGTCGGCGCGCGCACCAGTCTGGGCGTGTTAGGTGTTCTCACCATAGTAACACAACTGGTGGGCGTGGTTTCTCTAGGAAACGGACTAGAGGGGGTGCTGGCCATTGACATTTGGATTGCAGTTTGCATGGTTTTCACCATTATGGCACTTTGCGTCTTTGCCGTTGTGCATAACATGAAACGGAGGAAGGATAAGTCCAAAAACAAATATAAGGTACACAAATCACATCGTCCTAATTTTTTTCTAGTTGATTAAATGTAGGTCTGTAACATCCATAAGACTACATGTATTCTAAAAGCTAACAAACGATGTTTTTTGTTGCAGGAGAATTCTGGAACTGAAGAAGGTGATGAACATTCTTGTTGTAAAATACAACACGGAAAATTACAGAATATATTTAGAGTGGTCTACCCTTTTCTTTTCATAACCTTTAATGTTGTATATTGGGCCTACTTCTTAAACGTGAATTAAGAAGAGCATTTATGACTGTATTCAAAATAAAAACTAACAAAATTGTACTTGTAGTATATATTTATAATAAATATCAATATAGCTTGTCATCTGGTGTTTTCCATTAAATGAGTCGAAATGATCCCTATACACATGTACTTTCATGTACCTTTCCCACTTTAAGACTTAAAATGGCATATTACGTACATGTACAAAATCTTATACCAGGTACAATGAAACTGACATAAAACTTTCCGTGCCACAGAAAATTGACCCCTTACAAATCAATGTTAATAATTAAAAACGACCTGTTTTCACAACAATAACATGCATATGTATTTCATTTTATTGCTGCATACACGTAGTCATAAAATAAAATATTTCACAAGATTTTAGGTGAATTTAAAGTTTTTCAGCTTTATAACAATTCAACAGAGCAAAATAACTGTTTACTATAACAGTATGTCAGCTTATACACTGAAAATGAGAAAAAATCTTTTTCATGCATTAACAGTATGTCAGCTTATACACTGAAAATGACAAAAAATCTTTTTCATGCATTAACAGTATGTCAGCTTATACACTGAAAATGACAAATAATCTTTTTCATGTGTTAGAAGAGTAGTATATATTCAAGATTTTTAAAAATTATTCACTATTTTTCTGTTTAATCTGAGGTGCCTCATCTTTAAGGTGAAAGTTTTCCCAGAATCTTTCATCAGGGTCACTTATGGGTGAGGCTTTTTCTAATAAGTCCTCTAATGATAAGAGTTTGAAACTACAAGGATTTTCATCTGTTTCGTTTCCACTGGATGATTGAGTCTGAAACACAGAAAAAAGAAATGTTATGCTCAAAAATTTTAGGCTTAGTTAATATAGTCAGATAAAAAGGGCATCTAATACTAAGTAGTCAACTAAATTTGAGTGGCAGTTGTCAAGTTATAAGCGTGATAGAGGGTTCACAATTCTTTGTTTTTATAAACAAAGCTCAGGTCATGTTTTGTTTACATTTTGAAAACAAATTCCTAGTTTAGACCTAAACTGAATGTGGCAAACACTGGAAACTGTTATGTTAACAATAAATAAGCAGACAGAAAGTGAAACTCAGCTTGAAAAAGAGCTTTTAACGGTATATTGAACTGATGTAAACAAAGCATGGCACAAGCTCTGTTTAATTAAATAAGGGCGCTTTCCATTAATGTTGCCTAACTGGCTAAGTCATCCAGAGAGATGTCGTTAATGGTACGGTTGGCAATGTCACAATACTTCAACATAGATGATTTCAACATTGCAGCTTAAAACTTATACTTATCTTGAAATGAAGGCTACTTACAGTTATAATGTAGTTCAATGTAATAGGACAAATCAGAGTTTCAGAAATCCCCGTTTTGTAGAATAGGAAAACTTATTGCCATATTGTTTCCTGATATGCAATGGTAAAATGTGTTGCCATAATCACCAGCTGGCAATGCACCTTCCATCAATCAGCGATAAAGGCACCACCAGAAAATCCAGCAAATGGCAGCAATGCAGGTTTAATGGAAAGCACCCAAAGTGTCTATTGACAATTAAATTCTTTGATAGACTGGTATTTAGACAGACCAAATTTTGCTTACATTATGCTTTTGACCCACCTTTTGATTCTTTGCCACTACAATACAGTGGTTGTCAAGAGAATGTTCTTCAAAAGTCCATTCTGAAAGATCCTCTTCATACACTCTCAACTTTGTATCTGTTGTAACTTTGTTTTCTTGCAAAAAGTCCATTTTGAATTCAAAGTTCAGTTTACTTAAATCGTATCCTATTCCTGTTCCCAGAGCTTTCACATAACTCTCTTTCAGACACTGAAGTAGATGACAATGAAATAACTTGTCAATGAATGAAATAGTCATGTAATCTTGTATATAATTGCCTTCTTAAGTAACAAAGTGTTACAATTTATGTTCATAGGAACAGAAATAACATACATGTAGTAACAGAAATAAGTAAAACTGAAAAATACTGCACTACAAGCTAATAGTAGTGATGACATGACGAAAATGCAGGTATCACTTGATAATTATAGCCTTAATCTGGAAATACATTATATAAACTGGGCCATATTAAATTTAAAAAACTATCTTTGAAATGTTACCACATAGTATGTTTGAAAATTTCTTATGCATAGATTGAATTCCCATGAAATGAAAAAAATAAACTACCACTGGTAGTACCCATGGCAAATTCCATGCTCAGCATTTCAAAGCTTAAAATAAAATGCAATACTACCCAGAGTCTGTAGAATGTTTTCAACTGCTCACTTTCCTCCGCTGATTTCCGTATCTGAATCCATTCAGAATCAGTGAACTGGCGCCTCATAGTATGGAAAAAATTTGGTACAGAAGTTTCTGCAAAATTGAAGAACAATGATTACAGACCAATGACTGTTGTCTTGAACATATTAAGCAGATACTAAAGAGATTGTGTCCTTTAACAATGTATGTAGCATTTAGTTTTTCTTTATACCTACTGACTTCATACTTCATGACATCCACACCAACCAATCCATCTTTAGTGGCTGCCAGAACTGCATAGTCTCCATGGTGAGAAACATTAAAACTAAAGTCTTCCTGTCCTGAATTTTCAAGGAAAGGTTTGCCCCTTTCTGTTCTTCCTAATTTGATTTCTGTACATGGTATGTGTAAGCAATCTGCAATTGCTTTTCGAATCAACAGCCGCCCAATCTTAAAATTTCAAATGAAAAAGTTCTTACAAGAATTTTGACATCATTATTTAATTCAATCTTTATTCATAATAGACCTTCCATGGCTGTAAAAGTTCTTGCATGAATTTTGACATCATTGTTTCATTTATCATTCTTTTTTTTAACATTGGACCTACCATGGCTGCTTTTGCATCTTTCTTAAAAACAAATCTCTGAATTCGGTCTTTTTCTTCACTCTGTATACACTGGCCACAAAACATCCACTCCGATCTTGTTGGCTGCCAAGTTCGGAAACTGAAAGCCCATTTTATCATTTTCTCGAGAAGCTATATAGTTCTGTTCAAGTACGCTACAAGTGAAATATCTCATGATAATTATATGTGTTTATAACGTGAATTAGATAGAATGTTCTTTCGTTAAAATGACAGATGTCTTACAGACCCAGTTTAACGATAGAATTTGTCCCATATACTTGCTTCATAGCAAATAAAAAAATTATATGGCGCTGTATCTCGCCTAAATTTTCATGATTGGTCTCAAATACCTGCAATGTTTCTTTTTTATAATCCCATATTACCACATAAACTGTTTTTGCAACGAAATTGCTGCAACTTTTATCATCACATTTGAAAATTCGCTATTATGGTCGCCATGTTAACGATAAAATCCAAGACATTCTGAGTGCAATTTCCGACAAAATGGCAGGTAAATTCAAAAGCGTAGTTTAACAAAATGCCTTGGTACGACGCATTAAATGGATATTTTGTGGACTAAACTACATATGTATGTCCAAAAAGGTTTGTAATGTATTAAAATATGTTTTTCCTCTGCAGATTATTTTTAAAACGGACTTAAAATCGACGCGAAGATCATCCGCTTTGCGGCTGCTACATTGCAAGTGTATAGGACAAATTCTTACTGTGACTTGAGGGTAGCCTGGTCACGGTAATATTATTCTTTCTAAACGTGAATATATAATCTACAAAATACTTCAAAATTAATTCAACCCCCAAAAAACTCAAACAAATTAAAAAAAAACCTATCCTAAGAGGCTTATTTTATAGTTAAGTCAAATCCAGCACAAGTTCGCCACAAGTACTTGTACTCGTTACAGAAACTGTTACCTGATATTCAACAATGAAAATCAGCTGAAATATTGTTCATCTATTTGATAACCATAAAACTATCAACTATTTTAAATTAACATGTTGGTTAGTTTATCAGCAATTCAAAGAGGAAGTAAACAAAGCTCGCTAAAACCTAAAACTGTGTCAGTATGATTTTTATTTCCGGAAAAGGGATAGGTAGCCATTTTGCATAGTTTTATGGACCATCATTTGCAAATAAAAAAATAGATACTGTAAAACAAAGATAATACACATTTTTTCTGCATCAATACTAATCATTCGAAGATCAATAATTTTTTGTAAACTAGGAGGGACGAAACTCATTTTTCAGTTTTGAAAACAACTTGCATAGGTCTTTCTAAAAAATGAGTGCAAACATTTAAATAAGAAGAAAATGGTGGTATTGGTTAAATAATGCGATAATACATTTATAAAAGAAATACATAAGCGTTGCTACAGATAGGGATAGGGAGGATTTTTTCGCAACAATTTAAACATATATATATATTTTCAAAAAAAAAATTACTTATAAGAACTGAATATTGAATTATGAAGGTGTCAGTTCCCACTCCCCCTCCATCTCTAAAATTTGAAGTGAAATAAACAAAAGAAAAGTAGCAATAAAATAAAAGTTTAAAATACAACGCTCAGTGGCGTCGGAAGCACAATGAAAAGTGTGGGGGGGGGGGGCTGGACTAACCATTAGAAAAACCAAATTAAAAAAAGGTTACTCCCAAAATCATGAACGAAAATGTGACGGCAGGGGACGGCTAAGCCCCCCCCCCCCCCCCCCCGGCCAGTTCCGACGCCTATGATCCTAACCCGACTTTCCCCTCCACACCCCCCCCCCCCCCCCATCTCCCAGGGATAATTAAGGTTTTTGAACTTTAAGGTTTTTTTTCTATTTGCTTGTCAAGATTTTGGATTAGCCTGTAACCTATATTAATATATACATAAAAACACAAATTTACATACTAATATTGTATACATGTATATCGTTTCGGTCGACTTCACGTGACGGATTAGAGATAGAAAGAAACAGTCACAGTACCGCCCCTTCTAAATAAAAGGTGATAAATGCTGTAGATCTAGATCCGCTTTGTGTGATTATTGTGCCTTTAGGTGCTACCTTTGCTTTTGGATCCGCGCCTTGCAGAAAATCTAGACACGAGGGACCATGGCTAACGCAACATTTGGAGCAGCTATGAAAAAAGAATGCTTTCGTTTCGAGGAGGGGGTGACCTTTTTAAATCATGGATCATATGGGGCGATCCCTATAAAGATACGAGATCGACAAAAACAGTAAGATTAGATTACACTCCAAATATTTCAGACATCGGCATTTACGAACTTATAATCTGTACAGAGTAAATGTACCTTATTTAAACCCCAACACATGAAAAATCTATGGCACCCCAAAATCACCAAAACAAGCTAAAATAGTTTCACAGTTGATAAACTAGGTTAATCGGCTATCGGCGGAAAACTATAGATTTCAAACCGAAAACTCTGTGGCTGAAACGATTCGTTTACTATAATTTTCATTTGAAAAACCATTTTTAACGGTTGTAAACTATAATTTACGAATGCTTATCGACGGTTGGTTATTTTTTTGGTATGCAAATAAACGTTAACAATAGAGTTTGCTGATAAATATAGACTCAATTCTGTAAATGATAATTTATAATCTTTAACCACTATTTTAAAATTCCATCATCATAGGTTTACAAATCGTTAAACTATATTTATCAGATAACGCTAATTCTGGATTAGAGTTGATAGCGGTAGCTACAAATTGTGCAACCGTGTTTTGATCAGATAAGCTAGGCTTCTGCAAAATTTTGTCATCATATCTACATGCACAGAATATTGTTTCAGATTACATGATGAGTTAAACGACAACCCGGACCTGTTCTACAGACAGACAGAGTACCAGCTGTACACGCAGGCTAGGGAGGCGGCCGCCAGATTAGTGGGCGCGGATCCAGAAAATTTAGTGTTCGTCCAGAATGCGACCACAGGTCAGATATGTCTCCAAATAACCATATATTTCGTATATTTAGACATATACATGCATTGTACTTTATATTTCCAATTGAAGTTTCTCAATACAAGAACGTACATGAATACGTTTTTCAGGTGTTAACAGTGTTCTGAAGGCTTTGCCCTGGCGAGATGAAGACGAGATTTTGACGACAGTACATACTTATAGAGCTGTTGCTAATGCGTGTCGTAAAGTGGCAGAATTTTCCACAGGTCTGATATTTCTCTGTATACTTTTTAACCATCAAGGAATTTTTATATACATGTACATGCTTATGAAAAGTCCCCAAAATTTTTGTCATTGCAACTGGAACTGGCAAAAGTTTAACATATTTATTTTTTTAGGGGGGGGGGGTGGTATAATACATTATTTATGTTTTATTTTTTTCTCTAGATGTGTTAGTAATAAAATATGCTTCCATAACTAGGACCCAAATAGCTAGGATAATCTTAATTTCAAACAGTTAACGCCCATCATTGACAATTTCTCAGAACCCGTGATAGATCTAAAAATCTTGTGTACTCAAAACTGTGGTTTGCGACGATGCCGTGTTAACAGCAGCATATATTTTTGGTCTCCTACATTTAACGTTTTAGATATTGTTCTCTCGATTACATGTACTGTAATGTTGAATATTGATTAAGAAGACAGTGCATGAACGTTTTAGGTGGACACATACACCAATTCGATATACGCTTCCCTATTAGGGACGAACAACAAGTGGTGGAGAGTATGACGTCACACCTTGACAAACATCCAAAGATCCGATTAGTTGTTTTAGGTAACAAAAGATTCAATTTGTAAAGTAAAGAAATATTTGTCGTAAAATTTGGATGCTAGTTTTTTTTCTTCGTCAAAAAATGAATCTTTTCATATATAACCATGGCATGTTTCTTGCAGATCACATTACCAGCCCGACAGCATTAGTATTCCCCTTGAGAGAAATGATTGCAGAGTGCAGAAAAAGGGGAGTCTTGGTGTTCATAGACGGAGCGCATGCTCCAGGGCAAGTGGAAATCAACTTGGAAGAGCTTCGACCCGATTTCTATACTGGGAACTTTCACAAATGGGTGTTCACGCCTCGAGGGTGTGCAATTCTCTGGATTGCCAAACAACACCACGATTGGTGTACTCCACTTGTGACGTCACATATGTACAAAAAAGGCGTTCAGTTAGAATACTTTATGCAAGGAACTCGAGACAATATACCATATTTCTTAGTCCCAGAGGCGCTAAAGTTCTTTTCTGAAATTGGAGGAATGGTAAATGATTATGTTTTTGGTTTTTATGGTACGCGGTAAATAATATTTTTGATTGAACGTTACCGACAGGAGAGAAGAAAGCATGTTAGAACTCTCTTGTTCTGACTACATTTAGATCACTTTTGATTCATGACTTACTATTCAAGGTATTGTTTAAGGGTTCAGTTTCATATAGATCTGTTAGAGGTTATTCATTCGTTTTAAGCTTCACTCTATCCTTATATGTAAACATTCTTTCGGTGGCAAATTATTATTCATGTTCAAATCTTATCGCAACCATATATCCTTCACACGCAGGAGAAGATTCACCAGTACACGAAAGCTCTTTTGGACAACGTTACATCAATGATATCGGATAAACTAGGAACTCCAAAGCCGGAAATTCCAAAGTCGATGGAAGCACCGTACATGAGACTAGTTTTGCTTCCAGAATACGAAGGATATCCAGCTGGAACAGATGTAAGTATGAAAAACAGGCATGAGACTGAGACTCAACTGTTTTGTTTTCCAGCAACAGAGCAAAACAGAACAAATTTATACCTGGTAACACTAAATTTTGTCGGTATTGATTTGGAAAGATGAAAGTCGATGATGAATGACGAAAGTCATCCTCTGACAGCTTTGAGGTCTGTGATGTATCTTCAGTTGTTCTCATAATAAAAGAATTGTCAGATATCATAGAAGAAAAAAAATTGGATATATGTTGAACAATTTTTTTTTACCGTATTTAAGATAGATGCACCGGTACGTTTATACGTAAAATTCGATCTTATTTTAGGAAGGAGCCGAGAGATTGATATTAGATCTGATGAGGAAGCACAGAATCAACACTGCCGTGTGTCCCACCCAGGGCCAGCTCTACCTAAGACTGTCCGCCAGTGTCTACAACCAACTCTCTGACTACGAAAAAATAGCGGAGGTCCTCAACGCCTTACCCAGGAAATGAAATACTAGTACTACAGACTCTCAAACACAAATCTTTTTTCTTCACATCTTGTAACTCATTAAACTACTAATTTATCATTATCTACAATATAAATAATAGGATTCTTTGTTTGAATAAATCAAGGATATGTAGATCTCACACCATTATCTTTAAGGTACACCACCACAATGATAAGAGAGATAATCCTTGCAAATTCTATATTCAATGAAATTAAGTTCCAGCAAGGTATGCTGAAATAGGTTTTCATTTGCAAATTGTTTCTAAAACATCCTGAAATGTAATTGGTTGGTTGGTTGATATGGGTGCACTGAATTTACAATTTGTTTTTTTTTTAAACAAGTACAGTAAAACACGGTTATAATGAACACGCTTATAATGAATTAACGCTTAGAGCGAAGTGAATTTCATTCCCCAAGACTCTTAACATATTAAAAACTTGACGGATGTAACGAATTACGATTAAAACGAAATTAAAATTCCCCTCCCTGGCGCTTCGTTATAACCATGTTTAACTGTACATGTATATTAAAATCCTTGTAATATACTACAGATAATAATTTCTTGTGAAAAGTTCCACTACAAAACATACCCCCACCTGTTTCCATAAAATTAAGAGGACTCCAAAGTGGTGGTCACACTAAGACATCCCCCCCCCCCCCCAAAAAAATACAGAAAACAAACCAATATTAATACAACACTTAAGTTTTTGGAAAATCTGGTTTATTGTAGAAAGACAATATTGACAAAGAAAGGGACCTTCTCACACTAGTACTTCCTCAGTACATTTTACAAATTCAGTGAAATCATTACCCACTACATGTTAAAAATTTTGCTGTATCTAGTACAAGAAAAAACATTTGGCACAAAAATTAAAAGGCACATGTAGAGGTTCAACCATTTCCTTGAAATTTCGTTAATAGGACATACGGTAAGAGAAAAATTATACATGTATATCATTAATAGGCAAGAATTTTTTGATTTTGAAAGAACTAATTGTATGAATAAGTAGAATTATAAGATTAGTAAACACACACATAGTTTACATTGGCTACCTGACATCACATATGCTTTGTAATGGATGGATTTTCTATTGAAACAAAAACCTAGTAGAAATAATTTAATAATTAAGACACACAGATTCAGATCTCTGGACAATTACAACCCTAAATCTATAATTTATTAAACAAATGACAAAGAAATTCTCCATAATACCAACAAAAGAAAAATTGAATTGTAAGCTGGATGGGTATATTTTAATAGCACCATGCTTTCAAATTTCTACATAAACTTTAACAGAGGGGTTATTTCATTGATGATCCCCCAAAATGCCATTTAGTCAAGCTAGATTCACTATTGGGTAAGACTAACGGAAGGACAATGTATATTGCATGGATTTACATTTTGCTATTCTAATACAAAAGTTGTCTTCCCTTACCAAATAAACAATAATGAAGAGAGAAATATTTACCTTCTTTCCAAAAAGAGCAGACAAGGTTACATTTTTTTTTTTAACAATTACCTTCATATCATTATGACATATTCTATTTTAAAGTGATGAGCAGTCAGTAACTTTAGAGTTTCTGCCCAACTGCAATAATAAAGATGGTAAACATATACATACAGGTATATTCATATATAAAGCAAGTTCACGTGATACACAGGTCAATAATACTCATGAAGTATGACATACATCGAAGACACTATACATAATGCTCGTTTAGATATTCTGACAAAATGATTTTACACTTATGAAAGGATTAAAAAAAACAATGTCCATGCAAAAATTACATGTATATGTATTTTCATACTATGAAAATCTTTAATATGCATCCAATAAAAAATACTATGTACATTTATCTAAATTGTCACTAATATACATGAGATACACAATATGCTAAAGTTCATGGTAAAAAACAAATATCAAAACTGGGAAAGTAATTTGATCAACCTATTTTGTCCTTTTTTTTCAAACTTGGAAAAACTTGTTTTAAAAATAACAACCTGTTTGTTTGTTATCACAATTCCAATACATTGAGGTGTAAAAATGAGGTAAAACTTGAGAGTCAAAAAATTTCCAACAACAGATTCAATTTGACACATCACCATCAAGCTTTGAACTGATGTGAATTCACTCCATGGGAGCCTATGAAATACATGTATCACAACAGGAACTTTGAAATGTAAATAACAATTTGTTCAAAATGAGAATTTTTTGGTTAAAATTTGCTGATGTACCCACTGTACATGTATAAAAATTTTGATCAATTTTTTCTTTTCTTTTTTTTTGACAGCTGCAAACCCACATAAATCATTCCTCTTACACAAATGCCCAATCCTTGCTAATTTCTCTGGCTGAAATTGACAATGCTTGTCCTATTAAAGTTCGAGGTTTACCCTCTCTATACTATAACACACACTTGCCCATGTAACAGGCATGCCTTCAACATTACATACAAACAATCATTGAGTATTAACATGCTGACAATAAAAAATCATCTACATTTTACATATTTGTTCAGAAAAAAAAAAATTAAAAAATTCCATAAAGTTCCATAATCACATAGGACCAGTATGTGACTACTCTATACAAAATATCTGTGGTATAATAAAACGTTAAAACTACCGGGTTTTCTTGCTAAATATCCATTCACTATTGGGAACCAGGATTTTCAATTCCTATGTTTTTAAAGCACCCATCAGGTAGAGATTCTTTGATTTCTTGTATATTGTCTACCTCCTTTCTCAAATAAGCTAAATCGTCCTCGTACTGGGCCACTAACTGTAGGATCTTGTCGTTGGCCATCTCTAACCGACTGTACTGATCTTGTAGGTCCGTTCCCATCAACTCCTTTTCTGCCTCATCCAGCTCTCTCTCCAAATCATCCAGTTTGTTCACATCAACATTCACTAATTGACCTTTGTTGAAAAAAAAATATACATACAGAACATAATCTTTTTAAAAATTGCCAGTTTTGAAAGTAAAACATTTTAATTAACAAAACTTGTACCAGGTACATAAAACATATGTACATCACAACTTATTTTTTTCTAAGGGATAAAGATACTAGTCAATGATAACAAATAACAACGCAAGTACATACCTAACAGGGTGGAAATGTTGGTAACAGTCTCTAATGCTTTAGTCACATCATCCGACACCTTCTTTGCTGTATTCTTTGCTCCATCTACTTTTCCAAGCGCCTGTAGTATGAACATCACAATAAAAATAAAATGAACATTTTTTTTTAACATTATCATTATTTCTGAAAATAAAATGCTTATAAAATTTTGATTCTTTACTGAATAGCCAACTATCAAAGAATAACAGTGAAATAATTTATTGCAGGAAGTGTTATCTCTTGTACACGAGACCCCCCCCCCCCCCCCTTTTTTTTGTTTCAAAGGCAATAGTTCACACTAGGAATTCTGAAGTAGATCTACATAAATATGACATATAAGTTCCCCTCACATCTGCTGCTAGCTGTGAATCTATGGTGGCCTGGTTCTCGTATTTAGCCAGCTCCTGCTCCGTGAGAGACATCTCGTTGAACAGCATGTCCGCCTGGTCCTTGAGACTTGTGGATCTAACTTTAGTGGATTCTGCATCCTGGCGAATTCTGCTGGCTTCCTACAAATTGTTAAAAAGAATGCATCTTCATATGAATTGTTAAAAATAGAAAGTTGTTTAAATCTGAAAATATTTAGACATACTGACATATTTTTTCGCATACAGGTAAAACACAAATTACCATAGAAGCATTTGTGGCAGTCACTTGAGCAAGCTGAGCCAATGAAAGAGCTTCATTAGCATCAGATTCGGCACCACTCAATGCATCTCGAGCCTCCTGAGTCTTGTTCTCAGCTCGTTTGATCAGGTTCTCAATGTCTGGGATTTTCTGTATGGCATCTTGTGCCTTTCCTTTGCTCTCTTCTACTTGTTTATTGAATCCTACAACATTTCGAACAAGCATATGATATATACCTAAACATTTCACCCCTTCAAGATTTTCGAACGATTCATGATAAAGCCAAAAACATGTACATATATCAGCATATAGATATTAATTGCCCCACTCCTTAATAAGTTTAATATGAAAAACTTTAATACAGACACTAGACAATCCTTATTATTCAACTTAATTTTAATCCATTTGGAGCAATAAACAAGAACCAGCATTAGATCCCTACCTAGTAAAATCTGCAGAGTCTCGTTGGCCTCTGCCAAGGTTTTCTCTGCCCTGGCTACTGCCTCCCTGGCCAATGTTCTCGCCACATCCACCTCTGCTAACAACTCATCCACTTTCTGCAATGATATATTTGATTTCAGTCACAATCAATTCTATTTTCAGCAAATTGTATATGAAAATCATGTGAAATGTAAATCAAAATAACTTTATTTTATATATACAAATATCTCAAATGAAGATTTTATATACAAATATCAGAGAGAGAGAGAGAGAGAGAGAGAGAGAGAGAGAGAGAGAGAGAGAGAGTCCTGACCTGCTGGTTCTTGATTCCAGAATCCAGTAATCCCTCGGCCTCCGACCTCTGGTTGATGGTATCATTGAGGAGTTTAGCATTTTCCTGCATTAGTCTTTGTGCCTCCTTCTTTATGTCTGCAGCCTGATCAAAAAATAAGAATCATCTATACATACTTAAATCAATTCATTATACTTTAAAAAAAATCAAAACCAAACATGCACTACAATTGCTGTCAACAAAATTTACTTGAGGGTTAGCAAAATATTTGAATAAAGAAAAACCTTCAACTGTCACAATTTTTTTTACATCCAAGACTAGAATTATATTAAAAAGTTGAAAAAAGGCAGCATAAAGATAAATCAGTTGTAGAATTTTCTATAGGAAAACCATAAGCTGAAACTGACCCACCATCCCCTAATCCTAGCTTTTCTTTACTTACCGATGTTTTAATTCTCTCAGTGTTGCCGTCCAGCACGTCGAGATCGAACACTGGCAGCTGAATGGAGGTGGCCTCGGTGTACAGTTTCAGGGCCACCTTGTAGGCCTCCTTTGCCCTCTCTCTCGCCTTATCTGCCAGTGCCCTGGTCTGGTTGTATAAAGTATCTGCTTCAGAGTACCTGTAAAAGGCAAACAAAATTATACATGTATATTTGTATTTCAATACTTTGTCATGGGTCTTCAATACTAGCCTGTGCAGTAAGACCTTGCACAGCACAGATACTCTCTGCCTCAATTCTAAAATATAAGATTTTCCTGTTACTCCACTAAATACCCGGTAATCATAAATGTATTTTCACAAATTTCTCTATTGCATTTTTGATGAAAGTTTATCATACTTTTGTCGCAGCATCTGAATTTCCCTGTCTGCTTCATCAGGCATGGCCAGTGTTTCCTCAGCCAGACGCTTGGCTTCCAGAGATGTATTCAAAGCATTCTTGGCCAACATTTCTATTCTTTCTGCTTCCTTTCTTTGTCTGAAAAAAGAAGAAATTAAATTGAATTTCCTTTAACGTTTTCCTGTATTTCATAGCTGAGGATGAAGTATATTGAATAACCATCCTTGATATTCAATTTGATATTACAAGTATGTGAAAAGTAACTCAAGATATCTATATTTATTTCTCTTTGCTTTTTTTTTTTTAAGAAAAAAGGTCCTTGATCTCCATTTCCTGAGAGACTGCAGACAATCTAGATATATTTTAATTGTAAGACATGGAAAAGACTCCCAAGATTTGTACTTGGATTTTTTTCATATTTCATTGAAATTGAGTTTTAACACACATATTTCCATGTAAACAAAAAATTTAAGCTCTAATATTCCTCTTCCATTCCTTGACATCAATTCTAATTTTCAAAAACCTCTTGGATTCTTTTATATACTAGATCTTGACCTTAAACCATGCGTTTGATAAAACTCTGGACAACTGGAAAATGTAGCTGGACAAATCTACATCTTCTGAGGGATCCCTTCATTTACTTGATTTGTTTTAATCAAGATCATGCTTTAAAACTCAAAAATGCACAAGCCAATCTTTAGATTAGAAATATCATAAAATTAATGTATTGCTAATAATAATATCTCAGTAAACAACTGTGACCTGCAGTATGTGATTCACCGCGGGGAATGACCTGCATTATGCGACTCACCTCTCAGCCTCCATCTTGGCTTCGTTGGCTATCTCTGTCATCTGTTTGGACTGGACTCCGTGCTGCCTCAGTGCATCCTCTGCCTTCTGTAGGGCCTCCCGTCCCTGGGTGTCGATGTACTGCTCCGCGGCCTGTAGTGAGGACTCTGCCCGCCGGATCGCTTCTTTTGCCCGGTCAACATCCACCAGACTGTTGCTTGCCATGCTCTCAGCGCTGCGGATGTTGTTGGTGATCTCGTTCGACTTGATCATTACATCCCTGATTGAAGATCTGAGTGCGGATAACTGCTTGCCCATTGATCCATCATCACCTTGAATGAAAAAAGATAAATAAATAAAATAAGCCCATAGAAATTGCATCCTACTTCTTGGAACTATTGCAACTTTCAATTATGATTTATAATACATGCATATTTTCAATTAATTCAAAGCAAAAATTCCCCTTCCCCTCACTGGATTAATAAGATAATAAAACATTGATCTTACAGCATTTTCATTGAACAACATTTAAACTCCGCCGAAAAGAAATCATCCTAAAAGTTACTTCAGACTTACTGATAGCACCCCTTGCCTCGTCCAACAACATGACAACAGAGTCGTTGACCTGGTTCATGTACACCAAGAACTGGGTGTCGTTGAATGCTGCAGGGTTGTTGCCGATGTTGACGATCAAGTTCTCCAGATCCCGCAGTTTTCCTCTGTGGATGTTGACATGAGTTTGTACCAGTCTGTAGCATGGTGGACACTCTGTTAAAAGAACAACACAGTTTAATAACTTGCATGAAAATTCAGGCTTACATCAAATTAAGTGGTTTATTATTCTGGTATTTCAATTGATAGACAGCTACACATTAATACAGCTATGATTCTGTTTACCTATGCACCCGGCTGTAATGTTGTACTTGTTCTCCATACACCTGTCACAGTGCTTGCCCTCTATGTTGGTACGGCAAGGACAGTTACCATTGGTGTCACACTGCAAGCTGACCGAACCCTCAGGGTCGCAGTTACAGGCTGAAAAGTCATGGCACATAAACATCCATTGCAGATATATTTTCAATGACTGGAGCCGCTTTTTTTTTTTTTATACACTTGAATCCTGTTTGTTAATTTTGTAAAATGTTGTTCAACTGGCATATCAAAAAATTCAAATGATAACTTTACATCAGATATTATTTGTAGCTTTATTTTTCAGGGCAATAATATATAACAGAATATTCACCTGTGCATCCAGTGTTGGAAAACCCATAGTGATTGGGCTGACACTGGTCACACTTGAGTCCTGTCACGCCTGGACGACACTGGCACTGACCGGTGACCTGGTCACAGACATCGCTCAGTGACCCCATAACATCACAGTAACAGTCCTCACAGCCTGTAGAAAATTAACATACATGTATGATCTCCAATTTGCAAAATGGACAATCATGAAAAACAAGATTTCATATTCATGAAATCACAAAAATGTATTTTGTTCAAACACGCAAAAATTTTATATACTGTATACAGTGAAATATTTGCCCCCCCCCCCCCCTTCCTTTTATTTTTGCTCTATGTCTACAGGCAAATTTAAGATTGGGCAAATTGCATTGACTCAAAATTATCTCACTTTAAACAGCGGTGAATTCAAGACGGGGCGAAACCATTTGCAAGTAAAGAACGGCAAAAATAACATGGGGCAAAAATAACCCTGTATAAAGTAAGGTTCATTTCTTCCTCTAAACATTCCATATCTGTTATATGATATTGCAATAAACGATTATTCTTAATCAATTTCCACTGATTTTGTGTGGAGTCTGTTCTCATGACCAGCTACTCCAACAAACCAATAAGGTGGATCAATTTACAAGTCAGTCTTCCGTAACGATTTCATCACCAAGTACGATTAAAATCATTTGTTAGTATGTACAGGAGTTTTGTACCTGTTCCGGTGTTGATGTTCCAGTAGCCGGCTTCACAGGTGTCACACTGGAGACCCACCACGTGGTCCTGACAGGTACACTGTCCATTCTTAGGGTCACAGGACAGGCCGTTGATTGGCTGAGTTCCCGGGGGGTAGCAATTACAGGCTACAAGCACAAAACACACCATTACAGTAAAAGAAGATAATTTCACAGAAGTTCATACAAAAAAAAAATTAAGGATTGTCTTACCTAGTATATTATACATATACTAGAATAAATTTGTTAATTTATAAAATTAGTGCATTTCAAGAAATAATTAAAAGATTTACTACTCAATATCATTCAAGACAAACTATAACTTGAAACACCTATAAAATTTGTTACAAAAACACAGTACAATGTATATACACACAACATGCATTTGTTGCAAAGATGTAAAAAGATTTGAATGTTACCTGTGCAATTTCCTTTTGGCATGGCCAGGGCATCACCGTAGTAATCTGGTAAACATTTCTCGCAGTAAAATCCATCAGTATTGTAGATGCACTTTAAGCACTCTCCAGTTTTTCTAAAAGATATGAATGAACAAATACATAAAATCTGTAGTATACTGACGTGATGTATTGTGCTTGAACAACAACAAATGTTTTAAAATTGGAAAAGATATCCAGCAAAATTAACAACAGTATAGTATCCCCTTTTCTTCCAAATCATAGGTATTTTGATTCCCCTTCATAAAGTCTTGATTTTATTAGTACACAGCATAATCTCAACTTTCACTTTCAACTTACGAGTCACAATTTCTGATAGCATTGGGATCAATGTTATCATTACAGGAGCATTTCTGGCACGCCTGGTAGTCCTGATGGATTCCTGGACCTCCCTTAGGATTACCATGGTAACCATCCAAACAAATGTCACAAAGATTTCCTTAAAAAGAAAAATCCAAAATCCAACTAAGATTTTTATTATTTAATTTTAACAATAAATTAAAAAAACTTTTTTTTACAACATTTTTTTAAACAACTTATTTTTGAAAAGAAATTTAACCAGTTAAAGCTCCTCTGACCAAAACTTCACATTTAAACAACTGCTTAAGAGAAGAACCATAAGTACTTTCACTGCCTTCAAAAAAATTGCAATCAATCCATAGATGTTACTGTAAAGAAAAGTAACTCTTACCACCGTGCCCCTCCTTACAGTCAGTACACACGACGTCCCCGTTATGCAGCTGTGCACAGGGGCCACCATCAGGGCAGGGGCAGGGCTTACAGTCAAACTCGGAGCCATTTTTAGGGTTACCATAGTAACCAGAGATACACCTCTCACAGAAGTCTCCCTCGGTATTGTGTTGACAGATACACCTTCCTGTAAAATCGAAATGAAAGAAATTCTTCACATTTTGAAAACTTCAATCTACATGTATGTGGTAGAAAAGTTTTTTGGCTACAGGAACGTAGGAATTAGACTTCAGTTTCCCAATTGCAAAACATGTTGGGGAAATAATGCATGAATTTTTAATTGTTTATACCTTTTCAGTTAATAGGGGTCTCAATAATCTTAGATTAACAACATACAAAAACTTTTCATCAAGTGATCATCAATCTTCACATAAACTATTTTTCACCACACTTTAAATGTAAATTTAAGCTACAAAAGGCAAAACAATTTGGAGACCAAAGTCGGTATACATGTACCTGAATCTGGGTCGCAACTGTCAGAATGTCCAAAACATTGGCAGGGCACACAGGAGGAGAAGGAACCACTGTTGGGAGGGTCTCTCTTGTATCCCCCCGCACAGGACTCACAGAACTGACCCACAAATCCCTCAGGACAGGTACACTGCTCCACCCAGGTGGCAGGGTCTCCTACATTAGACCCAGGTCTGGCTGTGTCCAACTTGATATTGTCAATGAATCCAACTCCTGAGATATAATTCAAAAGTTTAATATGTAAACTGGTACCGGTACATATAAAATCAAACATAAAAACTGCCTGGCTTGAGCCAATATCTGAAGGTAAAACTTAATGTTATTGAGGACTCAAACAATGTTCGTGGGCATCAATTTTTGAGAACTTAGTAAAACTTAATTGTTAGAAGGTACATTGTATGTATATGTGTGTGGACAATTGTTTTACCAAGTGCATCTGTCTTCACATACTGTATTTTGATTTCATGGAGAACTCAACAATGAAATCAACGAAACACTTACATCAATATAACTAAATAAATCAAACATTTCCAAAAATATTGCCATTTTATTAGAAATTAAATTGAAAAATAATTGCCATCTCAGAGGTTTCTACATAAATACTGACCTTGATTGTTGTAGGTGGCCCTGATCTTGAGTCCTGTCAGGTTGGCCAGAATGGAGATGAAGGCCTGAGAGTTGAGTCGGGGGACCCACTGGGACTCTTGCCTCTCGTTCAACCTGTACCTAAAGGACTTGGTCTGTACGGAGGGCTTGTCATTTCCCTGCACAAAGATTGCGGAGGAGAACCTCTGTCCGGATCCCTCGAAAATGATGTCAATGACCGAGGGCCTGGAGTCGTCTTCCCCTATTCTTAGATCAAAGGTCAGAAACTGGTTGTAGCTGAATCTCTGGTCACCCAAGTAACGAGCTGAAAAAGCATCAAAGGTTTTAATTACAGTATCTTATCATTAAGTTACACTAGTTTGCTATCATATTTTCTTCTTCAATATCAAATCAGGCTGTATTTATCACTCACTGTGATTCAACATTGAAAGCGTTTCTTTTTAAGATTCTAACAAACAATAAAATCATTTTATATACAAATTAATAAGATATATTAATTAAAAAATCAGAAATAATTGAGATAAAAAACATGTTGAAATCACAGTAAAATGAAAAACAAAAATTTATATAAAAACAATTATATGTACAGTATAATTCTAGAATTCGATTTTTCATAAAAAAAGAAAGAAAAGGAAATGTGATTTACCTGGAGCAACAAAGTAGACCTGTGCGGGGCCTGAAGCAGACACACCCAAGCTCTGTGACACTCCATTGTACTGCGTTTCTATAATATTGTTAGCTCTGTCTGCTGCTGTCCATCTTTGTTTTCCTGTTGAAAAATGCAAGGCCATTGAAATAGATATACATGTAACTTGGAAGATAAAGGAATTAAAAGCATCAAAACCACTTTCAAATCTCCCCTATCCAAAAAAGGTATTGCTCCCATACATCTAAAATAAATCCCCATGTTCATTTTATAATCATTCAATAATGCAAGAAAAAAATGTGTGCAACCTAAGTATACTTCCCTTAACAGTCAAAAATTATTTTCTAATTTTCCAATATTCTCACCTGTTTCAAAGTCCGAGATGATGCTGGTAGCGTAGTACCCTACAGCACTTGAGCAGTCAGAGGAATGACCATAACAGAAGCAGGGGATACAACCCTTGGGGTCGTCCTCCCTCAGTGCAAAGTAACCCAGCTTACACCTAGAATATAACACAGTTTTACTTTAACACTCTAAGCACTGGTAAAAAATTCCATACACAAATACTTCATGTGAAATATTTTCTGAGAGCTTATTTCATACGGTTGATTGATGGTCAAGAATTCCCTTTGATTGAGAGTATAAATGGTGTCTGTCTGTTACCTGTCACAGGTGCGGCCATCTACATTCTCCTTGCACATACAAGTACCATCCACAGGATTGCATCTGGCAAAGTTATCCAAGCTTCCAATGGGGTTACATCCACATGGCCTATTTAACAAAGGGTACTTAGATAAAATGACAAAACATAAATGTCTCTAGGGTTTTTTTTGCATTGCCAAGTTCCTTTCAAGAAGAAAATCTTCTTAATTCTTCAACAAGATGAGAGTTATGTAACTCGCTGATCCACTTTGCCGTTTGTTATTTTCATTATCAAGAGGGTATCAAACTCCACAATTCTAGTTCATGAATTACCTGCATCCCGCTTGTCCAAAGTCAAAGTAGTTGTTTTCACACCGATCACACTTGTCCCCAGCGACTCCTGGCTTACACTGACAGCGACCACCAGCATCACACTGAAGATTCTCAGAACCTACAATTCAACCACAAATTAAAGCTATTGTATTGTATGTAATCTTCCAAGCAAAACTGATTTCATGAAAAAATAGTGCTTTCTTTAATACCCTTTTTAATACCTTTAAATAATTTGATAACATTTAAGAATGGTAAAGATCAGAAATTAAACACGGTAAAATTTGAAAGTAATACAGAAACATCAAAACAACATTGAGCAAGTATATTATAGCATTGAATCATGATTTTTTGAAGTATACAGTCTCATAACTGCAGCGGTGTGTGCATACAAATTGAGTTAACGCGTGTTATGATATTTGTATGCAAACATTGCTGCAGTTATGAGACTGTATACTTCAAAAAATCATGATTTAATGCTTATACATGTATTAACATTATTTTAACTTCATGCCTTGTCTGCAAATGAGATTTGTAACTTAAAATTCCTATCTTATCCTAAGGGTAAGTTCATATTAATGGACTAGCCACAGTAACAGCCGCAAGTGTGAACTTTGATTTTCACTTGTGACGTTGCAGTTAACAGCGTTTAAAGTTTGTAACGTCATAATAAAACTTGTCATTTTAACCTTTGAGTACCCTGTGTGCATTACAGTGTTATAACTGCTGTAGATTTTAACAGACTTTTCAAGCAAAAAATTATGTGGAATGTAAATATTGTATCATATAAGCAACAAATATTTAGATAAAATGAATTCTAAAATATGACCAGAGTTTTTGTCTTGCTTTCCAAATCACAGGACTAAGAAATAAGCATACGCAAACAGATATTGTGGGCAAAAACTAGACACCAAAGAAACTAGGAGGTAGAGCAGTGATCTTAACTGAGTTCCCCCACTCTAAGCCTGGTAACGCTATCCTGTAGAGCTACTCTTTGGGATCAATTTTACCTGTAGGATTACACTTTGGGATTTGGGATCAGTCTTACCTGTGGGATTACATTCACAGGGAGTACACCTCCGGTCGTCGGGCTTGAGGTAGTGGTTGTCCTTGCACCTCTCACAGTGAGGTCCGTCTGTGTTGTCCCTGCAGTCGATGCAGTGACCTCCCCTTCCTGTTGTCTGGTAGAGGTCCTCATCGAAATAACAACGGTCAGCCTTGTTGTTACACTCACAACCTGTCAAAGCAATTAATGTAAGGTATTTCAAATGTTATTCCAAATTTATGGTATTAAAAAAACCCTTTTTACATGAACTTCAATATTTCATTGACACAGTATTCTTTTTAGTTTCAACCTGGAGTCTGAACTCCAAAAACTGTTCTGATTTTTTCGTCACTTTCATTTCCATCAGCCAAGTCTATAAATGCAGCCAATTCTTTCATTAGTTTCTCATCCATTTCATAACTTTGCTCTCTCTCTCATAACATTAATGATATTCCTATCACCATAATACACCAACATTTCTTTTAAATAAGGAAAGAAGGAAATAAGTAAAGAGGTATTCTTATCAAAACCAGTTTGACACTCATGCATTTTTTTTTTTACCCCACTGAAAATAAAAATCCTTGTCCACATCAAGTATAATTCAAAACACATGCAAAAGATTCATCCCTTCAAAATGTTCAGGCAGCCACCTGTCAAATTAAACTTCTCATTTGCTCTTACCAGACAACTTGTAATGCCAAATCCTGTGTGTATGCATAGGAATAGAGAAAAAAAAATATCCAAGTTAAATTGAATTTCAAACTCAAATTGAAATTTCACTTCTTCCATCCATGTTTCAACATCTGTATTTGTATGGTTTAAATGTCCTAAAATATCACTTAAAATGGATTTATCCCCCCCCCCTTTTCCATTATACTATGATTAAGGGGTATATTGACAAGTAAAATAACCCCCAGAAGCTTACGTTTGCATTCATAGGCACTGGTTTCTGTGGCCCTAGCCCAGGGCTTGTCGTTGTACATGGGGAGACACTTCTCACAGTTGGCTCCATCGGTATTGTGCCGACACCTACACTGTTCTCGCCTCTCAAAGTCTGGGGCGGGACCCTGACCTAGGTAACACTCTTGGGCATGGCCATTGCACTTGCACCTGAATGATAGAACATCAGAAGCATACAGAATAAACAATTTCTTCCTCAGCAGCTAAATAATGATGTTTATTGGAAACAATATAATTTGATCATTTATGGAAAATCCTGTTGGCATCAATTTTAAAATCCAAAGCATGACGAAATCTGGAAGCATGTGAATTTTTTTCCAAGGGTGGGGGTTGGGTTAAATGAAGATGAGCAAAAAATTTAAAAAATAACCATTCCTGTACAAATAATTCTCTGCTTTTCAGCTAAAAACATCAACAGTAAACTGATTCAAGTCATATCATTTTTCAACATAGTAGAATATTATTTCATGAAAAAATAATCTCTTTCATTTTTATCCATTTGATATGCTGTGCACATTTTGCGGGGCTTGTATTTCTGTACCTATTCAGCTTTGACCTCCATGACCTTTCATTCATTACATCCAACAAAAGGGGTCATTCAACCTTTCACATTTCAACTATGTGTTACTACTTAGATCTTGAAAGGAATATTGATATGATTCACACACGAACTCATGATTCATACCCATTGTTGTTTATATTCTAAAATTGCTTTGCAAAGAGCAAACAATCACAAGAAGAAAGATTAAAAAAGACTTGTACAGCTTTTCTGACTTATTTTTTTTTTTACAAAAGGGGAGGAGTATGGGTGACTGGGTGCTTTGAACTGCTTTCATCTAGTTGTGAAGTACCTGGCTCCAACTGATAAATCTGAGATGGCAAAGAAGTAGGACTTTAAGACTCGTGCATCTCCAAATACCTCATCACCAAAGGTATTCATGCGCGTCAAGGAGATTCGAATGGCCGTGGCTGTTACCCATTCCTGCAATGAAAATTCATTAGTACAGTATATTAACAAATATTACTTTCACATACATTATACATTTTTTCATAACCAGGTTTGAAAAACAAAATACTTTTGCCCCTCCCTCTAGACAACTGGGGCTGCATTTTACAATAGAACTTTGTTCAACTTACCAATTAAGACCAAATTCATACTTTTTATCGGCAACTAAATGTTTCACTTAAATACCATTACACATTTACAAATGCAGAGTGATATCATCTACTGGTAGAATATTTTGTATTAGTTTTGCATATTCTATGAGAGTGAAACTTTTTTACAACTTAGTTGTAATTTCTTTTGTAAAATGCAACCCAACTCCTTATCTAATGTATGTTTTGAGATGACCCCCCTGACGGTAGCTTCATTGTAGGTAGCATGTGGTGGTGGCAGTTCATTTCTTTGACCCACTTAACAGGGAGCTGATTCATAATCTGCTTCCACAACACTGCCAGTCTATATTCCTCAAAGCCTGTTAACCTTAAAAACTGCCCAAAGAGTTCCCAGCATGATGGGGTTATACTAATCACTTCAAGGGGAATTATAACGAAAGAAAGATGAAATCCAAATCAGAAACTGCATCACGAATACAGCCCACTAGAAGTGCAAATAACCAGTATAGTAATATATCCCGAATTATTTTGACATGTTTACCTAGTATACATCTTTATTCTGACCCATTTTACAGATTTCACTCCCATACACACTGGATGTGGGTCCCCAATTCTCTAACCTTCGCCCAGTTGACCAGGGGTTTTCCCCAAACCTGTCTACATCTCTGACATTCCCAACTTCCACCTAGAGGTACTGGGTATCTAGAGCAAACATAATTCTAGGCCAGGTAGACTATGTTTGCTGTCTGGTTCTACAGATATTTTATTAAGTCTATTGCTATTTCAGTGTAGTCAACCTCTGAGCAAGGCTTCAATGATAAATTTAAAGTCAATTTACTTGAATGAATATCTCTCTCTCTCTCTCTCTCTCTCTCTCTCTCTCTCTCTCTCTCTCTCTCTCAGAACTTGGCCCTCCATTTTACAAATAAAAAACTTTGATAAACCATGAGGTCAAAATGAAGGTAAACCATCACTTTCCCATTATTTACACATGTCATTTAACAACCAGGCGTTTGTCACTAATATACACATGCAGAAAACCTTCAAACAACCCTTTCCCCGGTTCTTTTCACACCAGTACTACTACAAAAATCACTTGACAATTGAAACAGTGTTTATGTTTGTATATCATATTTGCATTGGTCAATAATTCTATTGTTGCCAGTGAAAACTCATCTGCTTGGAATTAAAAGATTCATTTGGAATGTGACATAATTTTCTGAATAGAGTTTTGATTATATGTGTATCTCATTGTGTGGTCAAGAGCTTGGTGTCAACAGTGTAATTCCTAATCCTCTTATAACAATCACCCTCTGAATGAGAATCACTTTATTTCTCTCTCTGACTTCTCCACTGCACTTGAAGTATTTGCACTTGAGTGAATGGCATTCATCAAACAGTATTTTAGTGCATTCTTTCTGGCATAGTCACACATTGGGAAAAATAAAATTACTATTTCTGCCTACAGTACATTCTCTTATTGATAAACAATGATTACACTTAAAAAGGCTACTGCCGAAAACAAAAACTTATCAACCTGTTTAAAACATAATGCTGCAAAACCAATCTACTTTTCAAGAGAATATATTTTTTTTTTCCTACGTACCCATACTTTTGAAATCAAATAGCTGTTTGATTTCTGACATAGTGTAAAATACAACACTCATTGCAACATTTTATATTTCCTTAATCTGTCAAAAGTAAAAGGAGCAGCTTTGGTAATACATTAATAATTATATACTCATGAATCCATTTGGCAAAGTAACACCACCTTATAAAACCTAACACACAAATTTCCTAACTTTAACCACTTTAACCACCAATAACCCACCTGAAGCAGAGGACTGCTCTCAAAGTTAAAGGCGCTGGGTCTTCCCTCCAGAGTACTAAAGGCCACGCTTCCACCCGTCAGAGGCGAGATGTTGCTGTATTCGTCGGTACAGACAGGCTGATCTTCGTTGTCGGATGTGATGATTCCACGATGTTCTAATCCGTAGGTTCTTTCACAGGAAGCACTGTAAAACTGGTACGGAATCCATTCGCCATCCTCCGTCGTTTTCTTGTAGATAGCGAAACTCTCTGGTCTCGGAGAATGAAACCGCAGTCTGACGTAGGTAACATCATAGGCTTTTTCTGTAGAAGAAAGATGGAAAGATTTGAATATATATGCAAGGTGAACTATAAAATGAACAGTACCCATTAATTACTGATTAAACCCATATGGGTCATTCATAACTTTATAACTCTCCTTACTTATGCAGTGTGCATGTATTTACAGTAACATGTAACTATTTCTTTCATTAAAGATGCAGTCAATAGATATACCCCATAAAGGAACTCTTTTAAAGTTTGTAAATTATAAATATGAGGTATCTCAAGAACAAGTACTTTATTAAGAAAACTAGTAACTTGCAAATTATGATATTCTGTATACATAATTGTGAATAAAAGCACTCTTTTATGTGCATGTGTGTGTTTTTTATACAAGTTTTAGTATGATAAGGTAGATCTTAACATATTTTTTCACCAATGACAGCCCAGTTGGACTCTCAGCAAAAGTTCAAACTGGTCAACGAGAATTTTCACAGCCCCACTAGACCAATGTGTATGTATGGAAAAGTCTATTACGGTGCTCCTTTAAAAAGAACTTGCCCAAATCTAAAATTTACTGGTCCTACGCCATTGCACTACCAATTATTTCATAGACCTGCAAAGCCAGTGATAATAAATGAAGTAACTAATATAATTTTCTTCTTTGTCTGCATATATATATTCACACCAAGGTTCCTGATAATAAACTGCCTTGATTTGTTATGTTTGTACTTTTGGCCACTCTGTTTGTACAA
This sequence comes from Magallana angulata, assembly GCF_025612915.1. Lineage (NCBI taxonomy): Eukaryota > Metazoa > Mollusca > Bivalvia > Ostreida > Ostreidae > Magallana > Magallana angulata. The sequence continues at coordinate 31,419,603 of NC_069117.1, read as the reverse complement.
ACATCTGCAGCATTCACACCACGCCCTCACAAATCTACGCATTGGAAGCTCTTTGAGAACTTCAGCATCCAGAATGATTTCTTCTAGATAACGGACTGGCTGCCAAAATAAGAAACCACCATGCTAGACAAATTCTACTAGCAACATTCTACACTTTTGCACTTTTGTGTCAGCGCAAATTGGTGTACCTTCACTATCTATATCTTTTGATAACAAAAGTTCCCCCGCTTAGATTAAACTAATAAGACAATATAAAATGACACAAAACCAGCATCCCAGTTTTTTTAAACATAAATTTGGAAATTAAGTCATTCAATACTAGCTTCAAGAAACATTCTTACTAGAAAATTATCATCTTTCATAACCCTGATCATATGATTATGTAATGTTTTTCCAAGCCTCTTTAATAAATTAGCTCTGGAGATGACCCCCTTTCTGTGCCAATAGATGAGAAAAGATAAGGCCAGGCTTTTTTCTTATATAGGAAGCTGTTATCTTCTATGAAGATAAGCAAAATCACCTGATAATGCTCTCTCTTCATCCCCTCTAATCCTGCTTACAAACCATTAGAAACTACAGTGTGTGCTCAACACACACATACATGCTGTCTGAGAATCAGATTTAGGGGCTATTTTTCTCACAAGATTAGTTTGCCTACAGAGTATGCATTGCTGAAATGAAATAGCGAAAAAAAATAAAAATAAAATAAATTGGGTCTGACATATATGTGGTAGATGTTATTCATGTAAACTGACAAGAATTACACAACATTCTACACCTAAATATTTCTCTCCTTGCAAAACTTGCAAATCAACCAACTTGATGTATACATGTACATGGAAAATGAGTAAAATTGGCAACAAAGTCACCTTTGCCATTTAATACAAATTTCAGAGTGATGACATGTTTTGTTAAAAGAGTGATAAACAGAGTGGCCCATCCATTGTGTAAATAGAGTCCCACTGCATATTACATAACAAAGCTACTCAATGAATGATGCTAATTACACTTGATCAATCAAGGGTATTCTAAAGAGTTTTCAGTACATGTACTAATTAATTAGGTGTATACACCAAAACAGCTATGCTCAGTGAAAGTGTCAAGTATCGGTAATGAATTACATGTACACCCTTATCTTTTAAACACAAGACAAATTCAACAAAAAAATTTAAGTAAATATAAGTTTTCCCAGTATTGTATATATATATACGAAAAATCTGTTGTTTTGAAATACATCATTGATAACAGAACTACTCAATAAATTATGCTGATTCCAGTTGACCAACCAAAAGTGTTTGATTTTATTCAATAAAAAAAAATTGGCTTTTGCAGATATTCCAGTCTCTGGACATTTGGGGGAAAAAGTTGTGATTTTGGAGTGCATCAGTGATAAAACAATTAACTGTGATGGCTACAGATGTAAACCGCAATGTATCTCTCCCGCAATCTGTCTGACGCTAGAATCCTACAAATGTACATGACATCGGACAAGCCACATTGATCCGGAAAGTGCAAAAAACTGCCAGATTCTGGCCTGGGAAACGTGTAACGTTTACATAAACTGTGACATTAACAGCAACCATGATTGTACAACACTGACAATAAGCACAGAGATTGATAAAATGGTCTCTGTTATTTTCAATACGCATTTCAATGAAAATTTAAAATAAATGTGATTGAATATGATAAAAGAGAATTTTAAGAATTTTGACAATTATCATGTTTCTTCAACAAAGAAGTAAAAGGGTTTGCTCATGCTGATTTTAACTTTCACATTAAACACAGCATAAAGCCTATTCATTGCGGGTATTAACTCAAAGATTTACGTAATCTGTGAGATTTTTTTTCTTCACCCCCATGGTGGTCACTGGCTATATATAAATTAATATAAACACCAATATTGACCAAATATACTCCCTTTTAACAAGATGTCAAATAAATACAAACTCAGCAATAAATATTTTAGTTCGCAATATTTACTCAGCCATTTAATTTGATCTTTTATCTGCCATGCGGAATTTGAAATGAGAGGTCAAGCAAGAGAATAACCCAATTAGATATTTATGTCAGGGCACACTTTAAAAAGCTTTACAAAGTGGAATAAGGTACAGTGAAAGGAAAGGTACACCCAGTTTATTAAGGAAAGCTAACAACCCCTTGTGGTGTCTCTTGTTTCTCCCACCTGTCTGAAATCTAAACTCACGCCATACCTGAAAATCTGACACCTGAATATAAAGCTTTTTAACTGTACCACCACCAAAGTTAAATAACCGCACAAACTCGAACAAATCTTGAGGTTTTCAGAAAAACAATCTCCCTACACACTGAAGCTGATTTTCCATTGATTAAGCAGTTTTCATGGAAACCGCGAGTGGTAAAATTTGCTATTAGCGGCATGCAGCTCAAGAGGTTATCAAGAAAATTTTTGTGAATATTATCTTCTTGCTCTCCTTCCTCTTGGCTGCTCCATTTCCTCGAAGAAGAGTCAGTTAAGAGTTGCTCTCAAGAACTATCTTCATCATCTTTTTTTTTCCAGTTTAAAAGCTTGTTCAGTATAAATAAAATAATCTTATATACACAACAACGTCGCAGTTTAATTTAATAAGTTCAAGGATTGATGCCTGTTACAGCAACAAATATTAATCTGGATTGGGAGAAGGAAAAATAAGAAGCACATAGCATCATTTTTAACCTCCTAACCCAGACTGATAAAACCTTAAGCTATTAGAATGTGAAACCAGACCATCATTGAGAAAAGATAGGGTTTCATCTTTCTTAGGTTGTTTGAACTCTGAACAATTTATACGCGAATTCACATGAAATTTTTGGGATTCTTCTTCTTTATTTTTTCTTTTGGTATGCATACTTACTTAAATTCAGTGTTAAGTTGACTACTACAGGGTACTGAATTCCTTCTAACATGGTGTCCGATTGCCACCATGTCCAGTTATGATTGTTATTAAAATCCGTCATAAACTCGGGGGGGTGGCTGTACCCCGGTCTCTTGGCGTCACAGATTTGGCACTGCTTCCTCACCCCCGTGACCCCCGTCTGGAGACAGTATTCTATGGGTCTTGTAAGACCACACGTGTTTGTGGCCTCAACAGTTTTACTAAAAGCAGCGTTCACAAAAACGGGCATGCATCTTTGAGCGTTGCCCTGTGCATTATAGCACGCGGAACTTGGAAGATTTTCTAGTTCAGTCTGTCCGTTAGAGATGTGAGGTAGAGATCCGAGACACAACACAATCACAACAAGTTTACACATTTTACAATCCGCCCAAATCGACGACTGTACGGACTTCATCTTTTTCCCGTCCGCCGCCATCAATCACAGTGTACAACACAGTGAAGAGGCATGATGGGAGTTAAACTTTATTGCGGGAAATTCAAAACTTTTACAACATATAGAAAGGGAAACAACTCTTACAAATAATATAAACACTGTATTCATATGAAAAATTATCCTTGAGATAAACTGTGCAAAATGATCGAATTTCATTATTTCTTAAAAAAAAACAACGAACGGAGAGTCAGATATCTTGTACCTTAACACATCAGGCACAGAGCTGATTTACGACCAAATTAATGAGTGCTAATTAATCACAAACTAATCCATGTTTTTACTCTCATGGCTGTAGAATATTATTATGGACATCAGAGTAGTTTATAAAAAGAGTTCTGTCTAAGTTTTGTTCTTAATATATCATTTCATGAGACTGAAAATATTTATGACTTTATCGTAAGTTCTTTAGTAAAACGCAGCCCAGTCCCCTCCCCATTTTTCGGAAATGAAATCAGTACTTCATATAATAACTATTATAGATATTAAAACCAAAGTGTTGTACAAAAATTGCATTGGATTTGACTTGACAGTATTCTTTAAAATAAATACAAAAATGGATTGAAATAATTGAAAGGAATGTTTTTATGATAATATTTTTCACATAAATTATATACATATAGGCTTGTAGCACAGATTTATGCTACATTTTTGTATATGATATCGTACTGAAGGAGACATTTAATATTTATTCTCAATTAATTCTTTACCAAAATTTTAAATATGTTTGATTATAGGCAATATCTAAAACATATATGTATATATACTGATATTTTGTTCCTTCCATCGACACTAAACGCGAGTAGAAGAGACTAGCCGTGTGTTTGTGGTCCCCGTATATAATTTGAGTAAAAATTCCACAAATGATACATTTCAGAATTATGATGGATACGTTTGATTTGAAACCACTATAACCTGGGACTCCCTAAACATTACGCCAGCTATAACTGAAATAAACCAATAAAATGTTAATTTATTTCAAGCTTTTAGTTTTTCATGTTGGAAGTAGCGATCATTGCAGAAAATAATACATAATCTATCAAAGGTTTTCTCTCGAACTTTTATTTACCGATTTAAAAAAAATCTAATAAAATGATGGAGAAACATTTTGCGACAGAATACATAATTATTTCATTGACTCATGCACAGTTTAAACAAAATAACAGTGCAATTTTAATAAAGACAAAAATAGGAATATATGAATAATTCCATAATTTAAAATATAACGATAAAGATGTATGGTCCAATTTATAGATGAATTCTTACAAAGAATTAAAAAACAACCAAGGATATTTTTCGTTTTCTTCAAACATTAAACTAAACTAAGCTAAATTACTAAATTAACAGTTTTAATAATAATGGAATGTTTCTTTTATAGAGCCCGGTCTATGAAAAATATAACTCCATACGTAAATACCGGTATATGAATTAATTAGATAACACTTAGTACTATTTTATAATTTATGCCTCGAGTTTTTCGGAATTCGTACGGCATACAATCTTGCTACTAGTATTTCTATGACGTCATAGTATTGTTGACGTCACAAAGACTCTTGAAGCACGGTTGCTACTGTGGCAAAAAAAGTCTACTGTGACACACAAAAACTCAAAGATATTTCTTGAATAGAAAAACAGTTCTTAGAGTTTATACGATAGTGCAAAAAATCGAAATCATTGTTAGTTTCAATTAATTTCTAACGATGATTTTGCGTCAACGGTAAGCTTAGTAATGATATCTGGTTTTATTTTTCACACTCTATGAATTAATTCACTGATAAATGTTATCAATCTTAATATCTTTTTTTTTACAGTCTACCCACCATCCATGAGGATAAGGTGTTTGAAAAAATCCCTGTGGCCGGCCAGTACAGAATCATTAAAGGTAGGATATACATAGTTTGACAATATGATTGTGAAATATTTAATTTCAGTCTGAGATAAGAGTTATATATATTTTCAAAGTTTTACTTCTTTTTAAATTAAGGAATAAAAAAAGGCGGAAGCCGAAGACCAGCAAGTGCTGCTAAGAATCGAAGGATAATCCAGAGTTCCAGGTTCTCTCTCTCTCTCTCTCTCTCTCTCTCTCTCTCTCTCTCTCTCTCTCTCTCTCTCTCTCTCTCTCTCTCTCTCTCTCTCTCCACTTTAAAGTGAAAGAGTCCAACAACCATATTTCTATGAGATGTAATGCAATCTATTTATTATCCTCCTCATCTAAAGGTTATGTACTCTCTTAAAGTAGAAGCTTTATAGTTTTTCTAACTGAAATCTTACATAACATCCCAAATCCTACTATGCTCTCTATGTTGTATAGTTATTATATTTCAGCCGTCCAAATATTGAAGATTTCTACAGAAAAAGTGCGGAACTAGCCAATAAGAGTAACGCCGCTGGTTTAGGTACTGACAAATAAACGTACACACAAGACTTGGTTGGGTCAAATTTCGTTTGTTTAAACGCATTTATTCTTTTTTTTTAAAATTCATTTTTAGATACGTGTAATTTGATGTACTGCAAAATTTTGCGATTTCATGTATATACATGTATTATCTAACATCTTTGACCCCTGAAGTTTGTTTTAGAAAGTTGTTTATTTAAAAAATTGAGAAGCACAAAGGTAAGAAGTTTATATTTGTTGTTCAAATCCTTCGGGTTATTATCGATTGATTTTGATATTTTACACATGGAATAAAATAGAATAAAATAAGTGGGATGCATGCATAAAACAAGAGGCATGATTTCCCATTTCACGAGTTTTTCCTAACACTTTCAATGATAATTGTAGGGTCTAGTTTGCCTTGTAAGGTCAAGACGAGTTTCTCATCGAAAGGAGGGAATGCCCCCGTGAAAGTGAAATCCGAAGATGTTACTCCGAAACCCGAAGGCGGACGAAACGACCAACAATTAGAGTAGGGAGAGTGCAACTTGATACTTATGTTTTAAACCAATCTGATTAAAATCAGCCGTTCTGATACGCTACCGCTCTCGAGAACGGAAGCATATTAGAATGGCTGATTTTAAAACTAATATGAATTCATAAATAGCCTAGACATTATTTCCCTTTTATCTCCGACTTCCGCCATATAAGTTGTCGATTTATTAATAACATTAAATTGTAAGCTCTGGATGTCGCTTAAAACTTGACAGATGTTTAGGCTCACCATTGCATTAGAAATTCATTGGTTAAGTATGGTTAACATTAAAAATGGGAAAATAAATTTTAAAAAGAAAACCGTAACCATGCCTTTTTTCATTTGTATTTTGCCAGTTAACACATCCTCTGTTTTAAGTGTTTAATTTTTTCAATTCATCTATATTTTTAAAGAGCCCAGAAAAACCTCGCCGTTGTGAAACCTATCATCGATGTCGATGATCAGAAGGACAACCACCAGGCTCAGGTTGACACACCCACTCTGCGCTTTGCAACAGATATTGCAAAGGACGAAATGACAGATGCAGAACACAAGATCAAACTTCAACAGCAATATCAGGCGAACATGGCCGCATTTGCTGAGAAAGAAATGAAGAAAGAAAAATCAAAGGAAAAAGAATCTGCAATTGAACTGGTTTCAAAAGAGCAAGAAAACGAAGTTGTGGCAGTTACCTTGGAGGAAATCAACCATAATAATGATAAACAGGAGCCGGAACCTTTGTCAAAGAAAGGAGTCCAGATCCAGCTAGATGAAGAAAAGAAAGATACCATCGCAAAGGAGGTCGTATATAAAATAATTGGATTTGGATCTGTTGACCATGTATCCAGACATCGCAAGGAGAGCAGTACCGACGCCAAGAGGGCCCAGACCCAATACCCTCCTCCATATGTGAAGAGCACTGATCGTCCTGGATCATCGCAATCAATTTTGAAAGAGCTTCAGGTGGAGCGAGGGCTCCTTTCTTTCAAACCAGTTGCCTCCAAACACGTGCTAAGCGCTGAGAAGAAAGAACATTCCAAAATTAAAGCAGCTTCTTCTCAGAAACAAACTTCCGGTCTGCCTCTACAACAACAGCAAAAGGCATGCAAACTCCCAAATATTCGGCCGGGACCAAAGAAAGTGTCTTGGGCGGCGGACCCGCGCCAAAATTGCATGGTAAAACCTTTGCCTCGCGGGGAAGACAGAACTGGTCAGCCTACTATCAAAACCACGCCCAGAAATCCTCCAACACCCAAAGCCTTCTTAACAACCCTTCCAAATAGCACAGCCCAAATTAAAAGATATTTCCACGCCCCGTCCCAAATTTCAAACAGCAAGCTTCCAAAACGTTAAAACAAATAAACGACCATCATTTGCCAGAACTACATCAAACGGAGTACAAAAATGCTTTGGAAAAAAAAAACTACCCATATGTTAAATGTGATATTCGGTGCCTCGGAGAAAAATTAAGCCAGAGATGCCTTAGATTTTAGTAGGAGTCGACCAAAATGTGTAACAGTTGTAACATGTAAATATGACCATATTGTTGTGCGATAAGATAATAGGTACACGAAGTGGTACTTAAGGGAAATGCTAACCAAACACTCGTTGAGCGCACGTGGGAGGATGACTTTCACATGGAAGAGGTTCACTCATGGTCTGGATTGAATGAACTTAAAGTTAACAGTGAACAGCAATCGCTTCGCTCTTCTTACAAAAATCAGAGAGCAGAGGTGATTCGTCATAGAGATTTTCCAAGAATTCAGAGCACTTATGAACCAGTGAAAAACAATGGAATCTAAATGCTTTGAAATGTTAAAAAAATTGTGTGTTGTGAAAAAATATCATGTTATAATATTTGTTTGCAGAAGATTAACAGTAAAAGCAGCTATTTTATTAAGAGCTGTACATTAAGTAGAGATAAATAAATGAATTATGCAAATAATATAATTTCGTTACAATTGTGTTGTATTTTATTAATGAATTTTTATCTTTAAAAAATCTTGCCTTTTAGTTACTAAATAATACAGTAGCCCATACATTCAGATGTTACAATCTATAGAGTTCTTTTATTGATTTAGACTACACAACATTGAGATGCTGACAATCTCGAAGGACACCTTTTAAATAATGAATAATAGGATGAAAAGCACTTAGGATAATTTTGCTTTGACCTTGACCTATGGTGACTTGGTTCAAAGTCTCTGCACACCATTTATCAAAAAGCTCTGTTTATGCGAAGTATGAGTCAAATAGGGCTTAGTGGGGATAACATATGCTCTTAAAGATTTTTGTTTGTTCTGATATGACCTTGATACTTTTACCTACAAACATCATTTAAAATTACTGCATACTTTTTGATCAAAGGCACCCTGTTGGTGAAGTATGAACCAGATTTGACCAAAGGGAGAGAAGACATGCTCTGGACAAGAGATCTCGGATGGACAGACGGACGGACGTACGGAAGGACAAATAAACTGATCACTATAGGGCGTCCGCAGAGCGTGACGGAAATTGATAAACAGCACTTCTAAAAAAAGTTTTACAAAAGAAATTACGACCAAATTAATGATTGCAAATTAATCACCAACTAATAAAAGATTTATTCTTATGGCTGAAAAATATAATTATGGAAATTGAAGTATTTGTAAACAAATGGTTTTATGTCAATTTTGTTCTTTAAAGATCATTTTACGAGGTTGTAGATATTTACGACTTTATTGTAAGTTCTTTTGTAAAATGCAGCCATGAACCTTTGTAAAAAACTCAAAATATTTTATCCCTGACCCACAGAAGTTTATTGTGCATTTGGTTAAAAATTAAAGCGATTCCTGGTACTTAAGTACACCAATTCCTTCATGAAAAGACATCCAGTGTTACATGTATGTAGTACTATAAATACATGATATGTAAACGATATGATCGTTTGGCCGAACGCAGATTTTTATGGTTTGAAAAGAAAACAGTAGGATCCGCCTTCCTACTCAAATCAGAATTTAAATTTAAACTGAACGTCACATGCTTAGTGTACATTATGACGTTACGTTTCATACGTAAAACGTAAAAGCTGTGTCTTAGGAAAACCCGAAGAAAGGTACGCGATTCCAAGAACTTTTTATATATTATTTCAATCCTTTTCAATTTCGGAAGTTGATAAATTTTGTATTTATACTTTTTTCAGTGTCTAAAAGATCGGTGCCTTGATGTTAATTCTGTTTTTAAATTTGATAAGACATACATGAAATTAGTCTTATCTTACTGTGTAAACTAATCTGGTTTGCATAGTCAATTTTTGTAATTCAAATTACTTTCCAGTGAAAACTTGGAAAGTTTTTATTAGAGTTGATGAATAATAAACATAGAAAAGCGTCAGTCATTTAATGAATGAATTAACTTTGCCGAACAAAATGATGGCCAATATGGCGGCTCCCGTGAGGTGGAAGAAATTTTTTTTAGCCCTTAGTACCCTTGTTTCAGCTTCTATTTTTCCACTGATTTTCATAAATACATGTATACGTATTGTTAAGCCTCTCGCTGCGCTTGGTATTACAGGAAAAGGAATTATTTTCATCTTTGCACCCCCCCCCCCACCCCAATCAGTAAAACGAAATCGCGGATTATAAAGCGTAAATTGCCCCAACCCAGGTTATACGAGTATAACTTGGGTACACATTGAGTTCATTTCATTTCTTAAATACTTTAGCATATAACTATTTTCAATATGAATAAAGCTGGCTCCTGTGTCTTCAAATTCCCCACAAGATTACAGCAATATTGAAAAAAATTAATTTCAATAATTCACTACTTACAAAACACATATTATGTAATTGTGCACAAATAGCTAAGACCAAGACATCGTGTTTTAAAATTTTAAAAAATACACTAGACAAATTCACAATTAGTTTTGATTGATCTAGACATCGTGTAAATGTTTAATCACACCTAATCAAACAATCGCCTTGTGGCAATCGGTTTTTAGAACGCAGTTCGCAATTCAAAATTTAGAATTCATATTTGGGGCCCGATTGCCTTATATGCAATTGAATAGTGAACTGCGTTCTATCTAGAATACAGTTCGCAATTCAAAATTTAGAATTCATATTTAGGGGCCCGATTGCCTTATATGCAATTGAATAGTGAACTGCGTTCTATCTAGAACGCAGTTCGCAATTCAAAATTTAGAATTCATTTTTGGGGCCCGATTGCCTTATATGCAATTGAACAGTGAACTGCGTTCTATCTAGAACGCAGTTCGCAATTCAAAATTTAGAATTCATATTTGGCGCCCGATTGCCTTATATGCAAGTGAATAGTGAACTGCGTTCTATCTAGAACGCAGTTCGCAATTCAAAATTTAGAATTCATATTTAAGGGCCCGATTGCCTTATATGCAATTGAATAGTGAACTGCGTTCTATCTAGAACGCAGTTCGCAATTCAAAATTTAGAATTCATATTTGGGGCCCGATTGCAATTGAATAGTGAACTGCGTTACGCAGTTCGCAATTTAAAATTTAGAATTCATATTTGGGGCCCCGATTGCCTTATATGCAATTGAATAGTGATCTGCGTTCTATCTAGAACGCAGTTCGCAATTCAAAATTTAGAATTCATATTTGGGGCCCGATTGCAATTGAATAGTGAACTGCGTTCTATCTAGAACGCAGTTCGCGATTCAAAATTTAGAATTCATATTTGGGGCCCGATTGCAGTTGAATAGTGAACTGCGTTCTATGTAGAACGCAGTTCGCAACTCAAAATTTAGAATTCATATTTAGGGGCCCGATTGCCTTATATGCAATTGAACAGTGAACTGCGTTATATCTAAAACGCAGTTCGCAATTCAAAATTTAGAATTCATATTTAAGGGCCCGATTGCAATTGAATAGTGAACTGCGTTCTATCTAGAACGCAGTTCGCAATTCAAAATTTAGAATTCATGTTTGGGGCCCGATTGCCTTATATGCAATTGAATAGTGAACTGCGTTCTATCTAGAACGCAGTTCGCAATTCAAAATTTAGAATTCATATTTGGGGCCCGATTGCAGTTGAATAGTGAACTGCGTTCTATGTAGAACGCAGTTCGCAATTCAAATTTTGGATTCATGTTTGGGGCCCGATTGTCTTATATGCAATTGAATAGTGAACTGCGTTCTATCTAGAACGCAGTTCGCAATTGAAAATGTAGAATTCATATTTGGGGTCCGAAATTTTCAGGGGCATCTACTAGTGGTATTTCACTACCACTGTGAAAATTTGGTGAGGTGGTCTTCTCTACTTTTTGAGGTTTGGGCTCCCATGCAAATGTAATGCATTTTCCCCGAAAGTGTGGTATTTGAAGATGAATAGAATATAAGTAGATGGAAGATTAGTATTTTTTATTGAAGAAAAAAAAACAAAGAAATCAAAAGCAGGGAAAGTGCTCCATGTTTATTTTACACATGTTTCCGCGGAATATCTCTCCTTTTTCCAAAGAATGATTCCTTAATTCATATTTTATTTTCAATTTCTACACTTGAAAGCAACATTTTAAAACCATTATTTTTTCATGTAGCACATGTTATGTATTACTTCGCGGCGCAGCGGTTTTCGGTTATGTTATTCCTTGCTTGTTCCTTAAATAAGAATTAAATTACTCTACTGCAGTAAGTAAACAATCAAAAAAGTTATTTTGATACGGAATAAATTCTCAATTCATAGATATAGAAGGAGTCGTTGACACAGATCATAACTTAAAAATAATGACACAGGCAATTTCAATTTTGTTGCGTTGTGCATTTTAAATTATATTAATCTAAATATCAATTATAATAATTTTTATGCATTTTATTTGCAAATTCTATTTTACGATATGAAAATCAAATACGTATTTATTTCCTGTAATACATAAAAGAAAATTATGCCTATTACTTGAGTCTTTGAGTCTACTGAAGATCGGATTTTTAATATTTTAATATTTATGTGTTTCACTATTGCAGCGTGTGCTGAAAAATCAGTTAATTTTGCTGAGCAACAAAATCAAAAATCAATTATAGACCCTTTTATAGGTAAATATCATTCTAAAATAACCAAAGCATTACATCTCTTTTATCATAACTTTAATAATTCTGATTTATCTTCCAATACATTTTTTTGATATTCCATTTTTCAAAAGTACATGTAAACTGTTTATTTATAGTTTATGAAATGGGCATTCCGACGGAAACTTTTTAAAATGGAGCCCGGTCCCAGTGAGACCCTTACCGCAGAGGACACTGCCCATGTCTCACATGCTCGCGCAAGACGGATAGCTGCTCGAAGAAAGTTCAATATGTAACCATTTCAATTCCTTTTTCTAGAATTATTTTTTTAAAAGTCATGTGATAATGTAACTAGTAATTACAAAGAGACGAATTTTTGAAAAATTAATTGTTGACTATTAATTAAAAGATAAATAAAAGATATTCAGTTCGTTTTTAAATCTTTATATTTTTGAATTAGAAATATATAAACCCATTAAAAATATCTATTTTGAAATAAAAAAATGATTATGTTTTAGTGATTTTTGGAGAATAGAACGAACACAAAAGATCAAGCTGTGTTGAGTCTAGTAGAAGTTAAGCGGTCTAAGCATGGAAAGCATGTATACTTGAAAAAATTGTTATAACATTGGAAGCTAAACTGAAAAAAATATGTATACCGATTTTTGGGAGTTGATTTTAATCAATTCTCCTATGCAGTTACTCTGGCAAACCGAAAGTGAAACACTGTTTGGACCTAAGCACAAATCATCACCGCTGACAAGACTTAGTTCTTGAAAAAATATAAAAATTCGATGTAATGTATGCTGAAGCATTGTTTTTTAAGGAAACTTATCAATAAATACTTTGAAACTAGTCAGATTTTATATAATACGACAATTTAGATATTTTTGTAGTCTCGTGTGTTCCTACGCCAGAGTTTAATATAGTCTCGTTCAACCAAACGCTCGGCTGTCTCCATAAATCTCCGACAAGCAGAGAGGCTCTCTTGCTTGTGGGAGATTATCGGAGACAGTCGAGCGTTTGGTTGATCGAGACTAGAGTTCGATACCAATAGTGCTTGGATCCATACAATTTTTAGAATTGTTTCGATAGTTTGAAATATATCTTTAAAAATATTACACAACATGATTCATATGGGGCTTCTCGAAATTCTTATCGGAAAAGTCTAAAAATTCACATTATAAAAAAGTGCGTAATTCAAATACAGACTAGAAACTAATTGCCATGCAAGATAAGTTGATTTTAAAATAAATGATAATTGATAAAATCAACTCCCGTCAGTACTTCAGTACTTTGATTTTAAAGGTTCTTGCAATTCACTGTCTTGTTTGTTGAGCTGTAGCTGGGGCAATGCCATTGCGAATAGTTACTGCATTGAGTTTAACGGTGGAACCATTTGTCGATGACCATGTTGTGGAGCATGAAGCAGGTCTCAATAACCCTGTGGCATTTTTGAGGAGAGAAGTTATGAAGGCACCTTGTTTGAAAAGGAAAAAACAATGATGAGTACTCAATATAACAATGAAGGTAAATAACAGCGCCATCAATCTACTAGTATTCGAAAAGATAAAGTTTAGGTTATTCGAACAGCAGTCTAAAAGTATGGTTTTAATTTTTTTTTAAATGGGATATTTCCTTCAAATGTTTTACTAGTATTTTAAATGAAAAAGCCGCATATATGGGGCTTCTCGAAATTCTTATCGGAAAAGTCTAAAAATTCACATTATAAAAAAGTGCGTAATTCAAATACAGACTAGAAAATAATTGCCATGCAAGATAAGTTGTAATAACATAATGGTTTTAATACACCATAACATGATGTTAGTACTGCTTATAATGAACTTATCACCTAATGTCAAGAAGTTGCACTGCATAAAAGGATTTTGCAACTGCACATGAAGAGTGTACCATATAACATAACGATTGAACAATAGTTCATTATGAGTTTATCATATCATATAAAGATTTATTCATAGCATATAATGAATAAACCACTGCACATAATGATCTTACGACATAACGTAATGATGTTACCACTTCATATAAAGATTTTACCCCTGAATATATTGGCGAAATCCCAGTATATATTGATGTTAGCACTGCATATAATGATGTTACCACTGCATATAATGATGTTACCACTGCATATAATGATATTACTATTGCATATAATTGAAATACCAATTCATATAATATGAAATTGACTTAAAGGCAGCTATGGCGTTCCATACGCATACTTTATATTTTTTTGTACTAGTCTTATAAATACCTCCATGATATCACTGAGCCATGGATTAATTTATTAGTTGTGCCATATATTTCGATATAAAAACAAACTCATGGTACGAATAATTTTGTTATGGATTTTTTTAAAAAGCCATATGTATGGAAAATAGCCGAGAAGCGGACAACGTTAAGCTAGAAGGTGTTGTATTTGAATCTAGATTTTAAGACACCGAAAGCCCTTTCAACAACAACCCAAGTTCTCATGTGTGCGTCACTGAACTTCGTTCCCTATCGTCCCCTAAAATTGCAAAAGGGTGCCATTAGCGGGTACATGTACCCGAGGCGAGTTCAATAGAGCAAGCGATCGCGAGCGCTCGCCAAACTTCCCTATACCCGCAACACAAATTTTGATGAGCGATCGCGAGCACTCGCTCTGTTGAACACGCCTCCGGAGTCCCCGAGTAATCCTCCCTCGGGTGATGTTGTCATTCATGTTGGAAGTCCCGAGTTGGACAAAACAAAGGCATCATGGGAGGATCCCGGAAAGCATGCGTTGAAATGTAGGAATCTTTTGATAAAATGTACATGTCAAAACAATATAGGAGTTCGAACCTATTTGCTAAAAAGTGTTCAATTATTGGTAAAATTCGAACCTAGCATCTGACACCGCATGTATAATTAAGGTGTGAAAGCTATGGAACTCCATAGCTGCCTTATGTGGTTATTTTACGATAAGATGTAACCTGTATCCGCCCCAGGTATACAATGTATCTTCGATATGCTGATCACTGTTCACTATTGTGGCTGTGTGATGGTATTGTGGAGGAAGTTATTGAAAAATGCCTCAAACAAACGTAATGTAGTGTATTCTTATGCAGCAGGAGGCCATAGAGAAGCAGGACCATGATACGAGTGCATATGTATATTCTGTTGACTTATTAGTAATCTATTATTTACTTTCTAATAAATAAAATTTTAGTGTTATATAAATATTCTCTTATACTCAAACATTTTAAGAAGTTAACATAATTAATCAAGGACTGTTACTAATTTTTTCTTTAATTTATCAGCAATGGACGTCCTGGATGTGGAAGTCAAGGACAATGAAGGACTTTCGCTTGATGTGGATCTTCGCCATGAATTTCCGGAGATGGGGATGACGTGCCAAGTACCCGGGTGTGAATATATACATTATTCCTCTTTGGCCTCATACCGGAAACACTAGAGGAGATTCCATGTAAGAGAAATACTCCTTATTCATTGTGAGTCTTGTGGTCATAGAGAATATCATATATCACAACAAGAAATATAAAGGAAAACCAACATTTACACAGAAACAAAATCCTCTAACAAAGCATATGTGAAGACGTGTTGCCACCCAAGAAACCCAACGCAAAACTTCTGGAGAATATGTTCACCGAGGATGTTATCCCAGTTCCTCGGGATAGCGATTCCTTTCTGCAATTCCACGAGGATGGTTCTTCTTCTTTCCATATGAAATATTAATTTACTGTCATGTCATTGGTTAATTATCTGTAATTTTATAGAAATATTTGTAAAATTTGTAAATGTATAACAAATAAATATTTTTTTTGTCAGGGTTAACTCATGTTTTATTTTAGAAACATAAGGAAATAATATGCTGCTATGCAAGTTGCAAACCGAAAGAAGTATTTTATCATTAAAAATTCTTCTATTGTTATGATTTAAAAATCCGTAGGGGGATTTCCAAATATTTCATCTGGGTTATTTGTTTCATAAAATTAATGTAGTATGCCTTTCTTGAAGACACGTTAAACAGCTTGTGAGATGGCTTTTGCAATAGGAAATGTTCGAATGGAGGTTCAGGACAAGACTCGCGTTGTCACTGTACCTAATCACCCTGTGGCCAAACTGATGTATTACTTGGACTGTGTCTGTGATGCCCTTCAAATAGACAGATCCGACTCGGAGGACATCGAGGAATTGCGAAACTACCAAAATTACCAATATCTAAGCGAACAGCAGAGAACTGAGTTGATGGTACTTTGCACAATGTTGTCTCCGGACGTTCTGCTAGACAAAGTGTTTTTCCAGAATGACGAAATGTGTGGGGAACTTGGGAACAAATTTTATGAAATTGGAATGATTTCGAACAAGATTTTGGTGTCTTCTTCTATTGTTATTGGTGGACAAACGCGGAATATCAAATGCATCATGGCTTTTCAAATGTCGTGGTTAAGAAACAATTATGTGGAACCAATGCAAACCATGGCCCGTCAGTTGGAAGAAGCAGAAGAAAATCAACGAAAACGTGAAAGTCAAGCTCGAAAACGCAATAAAAGCAGTTGTGTTATTTTGTAAGGCTCTGTTAGTTCATCAGAAACTGTATTCACAAACTGATTTTAAAATATGCTGCTATTTAAAACTGAACCCCGCTCGTATATAGACACTGTCGGCCATATTTATCTTTTATCAGCGGTATCCCATCAACCCCTATCTAAGCCGCAAACCTCTTAACAGTAAAAAGAATTTCCCTGAAGAGGTCTCACCTGTGTGGACGTACATCTGGTCTCGCCGTGTTACTTAGTCGTGATGAAATTATCAAATTTTACGCACTTTATGGAGCATAAAGAATATTTACATCAAATTATCAGGTTTATGCATTTTTACGAAGAGATTATGCACATAAAACAAAAACAAATGCATAAAATCTTAAGACCACGAAAGGATAACTACAAGTCAACCATGAGTTTCATGTGTGCAATCGAGTGTAACAAAATCGAAGGGGTTTAAAAACCTGTGTGACAGAGGCTATTTACCAGCGGTGTTCAGCTTTAAACGCCGCGGCATTGTTTTTCATAAACAATATAAGTGCATTGTCTTACCTAAAAGACAATTACCTACTAGTACATGTACTAAGCATTTCTTTAATGATGCTTCATGTTGTAATGATACGGGTTTTGTATCACTCTTTAAAATTTGTGGATTATATTTCAATGTCATTTTGAGTCTTCAAGTGTTTAGTTTCATGTCATTAAAAAGGCATGGTTAACACAGTTATGTTTTTAAATATGTTCCTCTTTCAGTTTCATATCTTTTTGCCTGCAAAGGTAAATCTATACATCAATATTATTTACCCAGCACACATTTTATAATCGCTTTATCTATCAAGGAAGAAATTTTTTCCCTCAAAAGCAAAAAATTTTGTTTGAAAATTGGCATGCAATAAATACGTTTTCTATAGAAGACCAATCTGAAATTGGGATTTGGTCATACTTTTCTGTATACAAAAAAATTGAAATGCATAGTCGGCGTCTGTGTGTGGATGGTGGGTGTCTGTGATTGTCACAATATTCACAAGAGTTGTTATGTTACTGCACAGTTGGCGTATCATTATATATCATATTATGCTTCTAATCACTTTAATTCTGTTTTTAATCCTGTATTTACATAATTATCATGTTCCCTAACGAGAAAATATTTGTATTTTATCACGTTATATATACTTGTTTTGCTGAACTGGATATAAGCCAAGAGTGTTTACTACTAAAATAAATGTTGATAATAATGGGTATTATGCTACATGTATATTGCATAATAAACATATTGAAAAACTTTTAAAAAGACCATTGTCCCTTTTTGTGCGCAATAAGAATACCTTTCGTAACTAAAATATCCATTGGAAATTCATACTGTAAATTTTCAGAATAATTTAAAGTGCTTTAAATTTCATGAAAACCATAAACGTAACCTCATAGAAAAAGCTTTAGTTTACCCGTATCACATTTCAGCAGTCGTTTTGTAGTGTCCGTTTTGCTTTTCAGTTAGTAAACACCCTTTCGATTTCTCTAGAGCCTTTGAAATAATTTTGTGTAATTAACGTCTTTTTAAGTTAATACTTTAAAATAAATGCATTTATTTTTTGCAGAGAGCATATATTCAATTTACATATTTAAAACCAAAACTATCAAAACAGGCCAGGTATATCATCAAAAACATATTGTACCGAGATCCGGTAAATTCAAAATTTACAAAATGAAATCAGTTTCGCAGTGGACATATAGTCGGCTTCATGACTGTGATTGAAAAGTTTAACACTAAAGGCATCATGTTCTACAGTGTAAATTTTACATTGCTTAAACTGCCACCAACCGACTAAAGTGGGGTAGGTAACAAAGTTCAACATAGAAATACAAGTTAAAAAAAAAACTTGGAAAAGATGGGTGGTCAACTAGTAGCCCATTAGATATGCTCTAAACATTAAAGTATAAAATTATCGACAATTACTTAATATATAGTAAAGAAATTAAAAAAAACCATAAATGAATATATTAGCTCATATATTTTCAAATTCTCATTTTTGGGAGTTGATTTTTAATCAACTCTCCTATGCAGTTACTCTGGCAAACCGAAAGTGAAACAATGTTTGGACCCAAGCACAAATCACCACCGCTGACAAGACGTAGATCTTGAAAATAATAGATAAATTCGGTGTACTGTATGCTGTACCATTGTTTTTCAAAAGAAAAGTATCTATAAATACCTTGAAAATAGTCAGATTCTATATAGTATGAACAATTCAATTGTTTTTTGTAGTTGCATGTATTCATAAACTAGAGTTCAATATAGTTTCGTTCAACCAGACGCTCGGCTGTCTCGTAAATCTTCGACAAGCAAAGAGTCTCGCTTGGTAGTCGGAAATTAACGGAGACAGCCGAGCGTCTGGTTGAACGAGACTAGAGTTCAATATTGCTTGGATCCAGATGTGTACAATTTTTGATACATTTCGATTACTGATACACAGTTTGATGGAATAAATTATATCTTTAAATATTACATAACATGATTCATATGGGGTTTTCTCGAAATTCTTGTCGGAAAAGATCGAGAATTCATATTTTAAAAATTTGCATAACATATCGTTGATTTTAAAATTGATAATAATCAATCAAATCAACTCCGGACAGTACTTCAGTACTTTGATTTTTTTATGTTAAGAGTTTTTCGTCTAATTGAAGGATGTAAATATTGCATATCAACAAATATTAGATATTAATTCTATTCATTTCAAGATTTGGAATTTTGTTTATAACTTCTAAAAATTTAGAAGGCAGCATATAGACAATGTCAAAATGGTAGTTGAGATTGTCATGTTCAGCAATCTGCTTAACTCAATCTGTTTGTTTTCTTGTTATTTTCCAGCGAAGTTAAAGTGGACACGATTTCTAATGCATTTTTAAAAATAAAAATTTGAAGAATAATATACAAGTATGTAAAATAGCAAAGCGAAAGAAGAATAGGGTTTTATAAAAATTTCCACTGTTATGATTAAATAAAACCTTATTGGGGATTTCCAGATATTTTAATGCGTTATATATGCGCTACTGTACATGTAGTATGCATTTCTCGAAGACACAATGCACAGCTTGTGAGATGCCTTTGCTATAGGAAATATTAAAATGAAGGTTCAGAACAAGACTCGTATAGTAAATGTGTGCCTCATCACATTATGGCTAAACTGATATTTTATTTGGGGCATGGGCAACATGTTTTAAATAAGTTCCTCTTTCAGTTTCATATCTTTTCTTTTATATAGGTAAATCGATATTGATTAGCAAGAACACATTTATAAAATTGCAATATCAATAAAGGAAAAAGTATCAAAAGTAAATATTTTGTCAGAAAATTAGCATGCAGTAGAGGGATTTTTTAACACCAATCTACAATTTGTTTTGTCAAATTATATCTTTTAAAATGAAGTGAAAATTAAAATGCATGGTCGGCGTATAGTAAACATTGCATTTGTTTCATGAAGTTTGTTAGGATTATGCATAGTCGGCATATATATTTATAAACAGCTCATTAATTACCTAAAATTCGTTCTTTCTTCTTAACTAAATATCATGTAATCAACTGATGAGGAAACATTCGTATTCATGCGATCGTATGATTTGCTGAGTTTAATATAACACTTATAAACACAGAGACTGTACTACTCAATAAAATAATGTCGATAATCATTCGTATTATATTTATACACACAAAATAAAATTTAAAGTACAAGTTTCAAAATCTTTGAAAAGAAAAATTAATCAAAATTTATAGCGCCTGTCTTTGAAAAGTTCATAAGAGCACAATGAAACAATGTTGATTCTTATTGACTTTTTTAAAACTAAAACTTAGGGAAAAAAGGTCAGAGACGGAGATACAAGCTCAACCAAGACAAACACAGGAAAATATTTTTGAAAACTTTGTTCTCAAGAACTACCCCTACATTTTTTATTATTGCCCATTAAGCATGAATGGCCTAAAACAGATAGAAAGTGCAATTGATAAATTGAAAAGAAAAGACGGTAAAAATCGTCTGAAGAAGTATATTGCTAAAACTACTATAAGATGAAAATTTGAGTTGTTAAAGCAGTAGGATCTCTTAATTTTTCAAAAAGTGTGATTAGGAGACTATTGTTTATAATTCATATATTAAATGTCATTAAAAATTTCCAATCATATATATAATAAACTAGTTCAAGAAAAGGAATTTTTAACCTATATATAAATAAGTTATCAAAACGAAAGAAGTCAACGAAAAAGTTTCTGAAAATCCCCAGCATTGATTATTTAAACTCACACCGCAGATCTATATCTGTCGGTCGTCGGCTAACCTAAAGAGCAGTCATGGCGTTTGCTATGGAAAATGTCCGATTACATGTAAAAGCGACAGGGACATCTGTTACAGTTCCTGAAAACCCAAGGGCCAAACTAATGTATTATTTGAGTTGCGTGTGCGATGCGTTGCAACTTGATAGTTCGGATACCAGGAATATTGCAAGACTGAAAGACTATCAAAACTACTTTCGCCTGACAGAAGAAGAGAAAAGTGAGTTACTTGTTCTCTGCGCAGTGCTGTCTCCAGACGTGCTTCTTAACAAAGTGTTCTTTCAGAACGACCGGATGTGTGGCAACAGCAGCAACGAATTTTACGACATCGGTACTGTTGCCAGTCAACTGGTTGTGTCCAGTTCGATCGTAATCGGAGGCCAGAGAAAGAACATCCGAAAAATCATGACTTTCAAGATGTCATGGCTTAGAAAAAACTACTTGGAGCCAATTCAAGCTTTGGCCCGCGAGTTGGAAGAAGCCGAAGAAAGTCGCCGCAGACGTGCAATAGCAGCACGTCAAAGTGATGATGATTGTGTCATTTTGTAACACGCGTGCATGGACTACATTGTCGTACTTGACATACGGCAAGACAACTACAATAATAACTGATCTGATATAACTCTAATAGACTATTTTTTCAGCAAAACTAATTTAGTTTAGCTGTATATCTTAAATAAGAAATTAAGGCATTGGATTTAATATATTAATTAGTAGTTCAATGTAAACAAATTCATTGTGTTACATTAATTTCATGTAAAATAAACAATATCAAGATTATTCTTGGATGTCTTGATAAATTTTTAAGAAAGTTTTCACCGCCCCTACTTAGTTGATTATCAGCAACGATACATTTTTTGCAATTTAATGCCATTTAGTTTTTTCGTAGGTTGTTTAATGTTTGCCTCAATTTTAACAGTTTGGTTTTTGGAATGACACATTTTGATTTGAATGAAAATAACCATGAATTAAAACAGTCATAACTAGAAGTAGTGTGAGCAAAGATCACAAATAAGAGCTCCCGCTTAAAAAATACCAATCTCAAGTATTTCTCCGTTAGAAAATAATCGATGCTCTTTTTTCTTTATGTGAAATTGAGCCTGCACAAATGACCAAAGCCACAGATCACTAGAAACCTCTGTGTTAAATTTAAGATTCAACTCATTTCAATTAAAAGATATGACGCAGACAGGAATTAGGCAATTTTTCAACAATGATCTTAAACATGCACAACTGACCCTGGGTTAAGTTCATGACACATCATCGGGTCATAAGCAATCCGTATATGAAATAAAAACTACCAGTGTTTCTTCATAAAAACAGTACAAAGCAGACACAAATTCTGAACTTTTACCTCCATGACGTTGACATTACCAAAATGACCCTGGGACAAGGTGATGACACATCCTCAGGTCATAATCAATCTGTATGTTAAGTAAGAATTTGCAATGTTTCTTTATAAGAAAGATATGGACCGGACACGAATTTTGCACTTTTCCTGCAAGTGACCTTGACTTTGTCCAAATGACCTTGGGTCAAATCATGGCACTCTCATTGCATAAGAAATCTTTGTGTGAAATAAGAATTTCCAATGTTTATCTTAGAATTATGCACCTTTCTTGACCTTGCCAAAATGACCTTGGGCCAAGGTCATGACACACCTTTAATTCATAAATATGGACCAAACACAAATTTTGCATCTGTCCTTTACATTGCCCAAATAACCTGGGGTCAAGGTCATGACTCATCCGCAGGTCATTAGCACCTGTTGTTTGGACTTCTAATGCATATGTTTCTAAATTTAAAAAATAGACCAGACACATTTTGCACAGCCAGACGATCGGACGAGGTGATTGTTATATACTTCCCAAAATTTGTGTGCGGGAGGTATTGTGATAGACCCTTTCTTAGCAAGCAATAACAAGGTTACATTTTGTAGAAAAGTAAACAAGCAAAATTATCTCGAGAGCATTAGCAGTAGCCGCATATGTTTCCTAATTTTGTAAGAAACTGCTTCGTTTCTAAGACAAAACTACGATGCTTCAGCTTTAAAAAATTACACATGCATTATACATATATCATTTATAGCGAAGTCCTATGGACCACTAGAATTACTTCGTTACAAATGTATATCCGAAATTCGTCTAATCCGTATAACGAATTCGTAATAATAGCTATCATGGCGAATTCATTAAGTCTCCCAAACGAAGTTTGGAGACTTATTGTATTTGTACGATTCTTATTCTTTATTTTCTTTCCCGCTCTGAACTTGTCCGGCGCGTTTCTCAGAGTGGCTGAACAGAATTGTACAAAACTCTAGGATACGATAGGCCTGCATATCTAAATGTGCAATCTGGTTTGATTTTTCTCATTTGGGTTGACCAACCACTTTTCATGGGGGCAAAAGCTCGTGGGGTCTAACATTGAACCTTATGGGAAAAATTGTAGACTCTATTGTAAATGGTTTTAACTTGAAAATAGACAAATGGTTTTCAGAATCATATATTGCCTGTTACAGGCAATATATAGGGTTTATTAGATCTGACCCTTGGGGTCATCCCCACCCCCAAGAAATTGGAAATGACCATATATCTCAGAAACTGTTAGAATCCTGACCCCTAAACCATATATATATTCTTGTTCCATGTGTTAAGGGGAATCAAATGGTATGTAGGTCATGGGCCCCGGGTGTGTTCCTGACCCCCCTCAAACAGGAAGTGCACAAATATCTTGAAAACGGTCGAGATCTCCACCCCTAAATCATATATATTCTTGTTCCTTGTGTTAAGGGGCATCAAAATGTATATAGGTCATTGGCCCCGGGGTAGTCCTGACCCCCCTCAAACAGGAAGTGCCCAAATATCTTGAAAACGGTTAGGATCTCCACCCCTAAACCATATATATTCTTGTTCCTTGTGTCAAGTGGAATCAAATGGTATGTTAGTCATGGGCC
This sequence comes from Magallana angulata, assembly GCF_025612915.1. Lineage (NCBI taxonomy): Eukaryota > Metazoa > Mollusca > Bivalvia > Ostreida > Ostreidae > Magallana > Magallana angulata. The sequence continues at coordinate 31,395,512 of NC_069117.1, read as the reverse complement.
CCGAGGGCTGTCCTGACCCCCCTCAAACAGGAAATGCCCAAATATCTTGAAAACGGTCAAGAGCCCCACCCCTAAACCACATATATTCTTGTTCCTTGTGTTAAACGGGAATCATGTGGTACTTAGGTCATGGGCCCCGGGGGTGGTTCTGATCTATCTTTTACCAGACTACAATTTTTGCTAACTGAGGCTTTGAATGAAAATACATTCTTTTGATACCTTTAATATTCGGATTGTGAATTAAAGAGCTTATATCAAAATAAATTCATTCAAACTATTATATTAAATGGTTGTGCAAACTTTTTTTTTCAAAATGTAGAGAAATTTGTTAGAAAAGTGTCAAATTTCGTTATCATTCACCTCTACGGGACTCAAAATCAATTCGCTATATCCGTAAATTCGTTATATCTGAATTCGTTGTAACCGTAAAATTTTGCAAAATTTTGTGAAGAATTTTACTGGGGACTCAAAAAACCTCGCTATATTTTAACCTTGCTATATCCACGTTCGTACTAAACGAGTTTTACTGTAGGACTCAAATACATCTATACATTTCAAGGGAATGCAGTTTTTTTAAAACAACTTTTATTGCGAAAAGGCATTGTTTCAAACTGGAAGAATGCAAGCGAACATTTTCATTAAACCGAAATGTAATGTATTTACTGCTTTAAATTATATATTGAGGTCGTTGACTTTATTGTTAATATTAACTTTTTAAAAGAATTTTGACGAAAAATAGCTTTAGAGGGCAGGACGGTCGGGCCCATTTCTAGGCTGTTTCCAGCTCCTCTAAACGGAACGCTCTCTATAAGATACTACAGTATAGGAAAATGTTCAAATTTTAAATTCAAATACTTTTTCTTTACAAAAACTTAAAACATGGCCCAAAATATCATGTTTAAAAGTTTATGGCAGATCTAATAGTTAATTTGTTAAATTGACAATTCAGCCTGTCAAGTTTTATTTTTCATGTTTAATGTCTTAAACAGTTGAGGGTATAATTAAACATTCTGTTAACAAAGCTCGAATAATGATTTTGTTTATAAATACCTGTTTAAACATTGAGAAAAAAATCGATATTTTACACAATATGACTCGTGACAAATTAAATGTTTTTTTGTACTTTTGTATTTCACCAATTTACTAAAAAGAAAAAAAAAAACAATTATCAAAGTATGTTTAACAAACGAAGAGTTTTGACCTCTGTATACCTCTTGTTACTTTACTTATTCATTCACATTTTTGTTAAGGATTTGAAATACCCCAAGTTATCAAATCTAGGCTCTTAAAAATCGAAACACAGAATTATTTTTTTCTGGTGAAAATATTTGTAAGGTCCTTTGTACGTGTTTAAGTTGAAATCATTCGAATAATTCCGTATTTTAAATATTTACATTAGTCGGCTGACATTTTTAATTGGACGTCACATTTTTCTCATACCTTTTTTCAATTGACTTTGGAACTAGTTCCTTTAGGTAAATGTGGAGCAGATAACTTCCGTAACTGGAAACTGATTAATTGGCATCCTATTAACTTCCGTTCTCGGAAAACGCCATAAATTAACCTTTTACGCACAAAAAGGTCACTCTGAATTTTTTTGTTCTTTAAACTATTGGTGTGTGTTGCCAAACCTTCTATACAACGACTGGCTTCTCTCCAATAATAAAAGAAAAGCAATAATAAGCTACAGAAATCTTTTATATAATTTGAGTTCAGTTGAATTTAACAAATCTGTTATTGGTATTTTTGGTACAGATATTGAAGTCACGTCAGCCCAAAATATTGTAACTAGTTCAAGGCAAGCAAGCCATGGTGATATTGTTCTAAACAAGAAAAAATCATCTAACTTGAAAGATAAATTTATCTGAAAATCCCCAGTGCTAGATATTTAAGATCATCTCATAGGTCTCAATCTATCTTTCAGTGCAAACGCATACAAACATCATGGCATTTGCCTTGGAAAATGTACGTTTACATGTAAAACCGACAGGGACAACAGCAAATGTTCCTGAAAATCCGAGAGCCAAACTGATGTATTATTTGGACTGTGTGTGCAGTGCGCTGCAACTAGATAGTTCGGATACCAGAAATATTGCAAGACTGAGGAACTACCAAAACTACTCAAGTCTGACAGAAGAAGAGAAAAGTGAGTTGCTTGTTCTGTGCGCCATGCTTTCCCCAGACGTGCTTCTCAACAAAGTATTTTTTCAAAACGACCAAATGTGTGGCGACAGTTCCAACGAATTTTACGACATCGGTACAGTTGCCAATCAACTGGTTGTGTCCAGTTCGATCGTTATTGGAGGCCAGACAAAGAACATCAGTAAAATCATGACTTTCAAGATGTCCTGGCTTAGAACATACTACTTGGAGCCAATTCAGGCCTTTGCCCGCGAGTTGGACGAAGCCGAAGAAAGTCGCCGCAGACGTGCTATAGCAGCAGGTCAAAGCGATGATGATTGTATCATTTTGTAAAAGGTGTTTGGGGAACAGTTCTTGATAAAATGTTACTATGACGATTAAATCTTGTTGTGATTTAATCTGAAAAAAATTTGAAAATGTATATCGTATTAATATTTTGCAATTTGCCGTTTCGTGATTAAAATTTAAATAAATAAATCTATTTTGTGTATCTAACATGTGTAGAGTTAATTTCTATGATTTCGTTAAAAAAAAAGCAATTAACATTTTGTTTCTGGTCTGGAGCAAGAACTTTCCAATATTTTATTAGACTATTTTGAATATTTTTCATAATTTAGAATTTATTTTCATACCTTAAGGTGAAAATCTAGTAAATGAAAGGTGCCTACAGGTTTATGAAATTCAAGATATAAATTCTTGTATTGTTGTTTCATAACAATATCCCTGTTTCATAGGGTGTACCGAGGCTTACATTCTTTGTAATCACAATGAAAAATAATGTTTTAAACAACCATTGTCTATGAAATATGAAGGATAAAAGTAACAAATATCGGAGTTTTGTCCATTTTTGACAAATGAAACATATCTAAAATGCCTACAGTCTCTCCAAAAAACGGCATTAAACAAGCTCTTGAGCTCCTCTTTAAAATGATGTCAAATTGAATATAGGTACCGGGATTACTTTTCCCGTGATTAAATATAGAATGTCAAAATATTGTTTTATTTTCTACAAAATTCAAATACGGTAAAAGATTCATCAAATCAATTATGACGTCATAATGGTTCTGGCATTAAGGTATTCAATGTATAATGAAAGAATATTGAACAATTTTAAATCATTTTAAACTAGTTAAATATGTATTGCTAGATAACTATGAAAGTGTAATGAACCAAATTTATATGACTGACAATATATAAGAAACTAGCTGCAGAACTGTAGCTCTCCGGGAAAAAAATATTGACAGACCAGAGAGCTACAGAAAATTGAAAAAATTGTATATTTATTGCGCAGAAAAACGTGCGCTAGTTTTCGACTAATTTACCTTATTTATACGCAAATTCTGTGAAAACAATTAGTACCATTAAATTCTTCATGCAATTTACTACTGATATCGTCTCTTTATTTGCCTCAGACTTTCTCCGAAACACGCTACCGACCTCGGAAAATCAAGTATGTTGAATTTACAACGAGATCGAGAGTCGCCATTTTTACACGTTTTACAAGTGCACCACGTGAATTTACGGGACTGGTGATGGTGTTTAAAAGACTATCCGAGGCAAGTGAACAGACGATATCAGTAGTAAATTGCATGAAGTATGTGTCATGTCACTTTCGAGTTTTACTTTCTATAGCCCCGCTCTTAGGGAGAAGAGGGTTTACTGTTTTATCCTTATTTGTCTGTCTGTCCGTAAAAAACGTATCTATAGCATTTTCTCCAGCAACTATTCAACGTAGATGCCTGTATAGCATTGAATCATGATTTTTTGACACACACACACACACACACACACACGCACACGCACACACACACACACACACACATACATACATACACGCACAGCAGCGATGCTATATCCCCTTCGCAACAAGTTGCGCGAGGGGATAATAAAGTCATGGGTTACAAATTACTTAAAAGTGTTTAACTGTTATGAATTTCCTTACTTTAAATGGGAATTATATATTGAGTGATCTGCCAGAAGTTATTGTCGAATGACATAAAATTGGGAACTCCGAACTGAATCTATATGCTTTGGATTTCTTTACAAATAACTCAAAAAACTGTTATGGTCTAAGGTAATGCGGAAATATTTCTCCCGCCCTTTATCAATCCTGTTTTTGAGAAACCGATAGAAGGCATTAATACCTGTGGACGGATAGAAACCAAATTGTACCGTTTTGTAGGACATAGGGCACAGATCTGTGACTCACCGAATTAGACAGAAATGATTTCTTAACCACCTGGTGACAAAAATGGATCTTTTTTCCAGTAATATTCAACTTAACACTTGATTTATGCAAGTATACGAGTAAGTTAATCGATTGAATTTACTTTTCTTTCCTTGCAATATCATACACATGCTGGTACTATACCACTACTCTTTTATTTTTCAAAGATGTATTCACAAAAAAATTTTGTTTATTATATTCATATACAACGTCGTTTACTTCTATTGTCATTATGACACAAACTTATGAAATGAACTCCTTTATTACAAAAGCATCATGTTGGATTTAAACACAGTATATATTTTCTGAGTTGGGGATGTAAAGTGTGCATGACAGATAAAGCAAATAATACATGAAAATAAATCAAATCGTCCCAATGGGATTTTTCTTGCAGCAAAAATTACTCCCACTTCTAAATATACCTTAAAAGTCATTGTAAAAAGTTTGGTTATTGATTATCTACCTGGATAAAAAAACCCAGAAAGTTAGTCTCTACTAAATTCTTGGCAAAATACCACATCGTAATGATAAAAAATACATTGCAAAGTACAGTACTTAAAGTTTTTTAAGCATAATATCATTAATCAGTTTATCCTCGTCTGTGTTTCGAGCCAGAGTGAGCTATTCTGATTAAGGTACTTCACTACACCGAGACTTATACTTTTTAAGACACTACGTCACAAGATGGCGATTTAAATGTTTTGTTAAACTATTTGTATCAATCGATTCAGATGTATATCGTCATAGCTATCCACCTGGGAATTCTGTTAATGTTTACTCAATGACATTTTTAAAAATACAATTTTTATCTAAAATTGCACATTGTCTCGCCTATTTGATATATATATATACTTCTTTTCCATCATACTTTCTATCATAATCAAGTAATTTTGTGCTGATTTGAGAAACTATTTCAAGGTGTAGTGAGGCAACTTAAATATACATTTAAAGTGCTTTGTAGGCTGCGGTGTCAACTCAACTATTTCTCTTGATCAGCAACTACTTATGAAATATTTTATCAGCTGTCGCATATTAAACTACAATATTTGCATTTTTAAAGGGGCCTGGTCACGATTTTGGTCAAAAATCATTTTTCCGATTTTAATATTTACAATGCTTCGGAAAGGCATTTTAATAGGCAACCGAAATTTGAGTGTCATTTGTTGAGTTATAAGCGAGTTACAGAGCTTGAAATTCTTCGCTATGTAAACAAAGTGTTTGTTTACATTTGAACGTTGAAGTAAAAATTTCAGTTTTAAACCTAAATGAATGTTTTAAACGTTAGGAACTGTTTATCCATGCCTAAAATAAATAAAAAGATATACAAATAAGCTGGAAAAAATAGTTTTTACTGGTATATTGAACCTATGTAAACAAAAACAGGGCACGAGCCTTGTTTACATGACAAAGAATTGTGAGCCCTTTGTCTTGCTTATAACTCTTCGAATCACTCTCAAATTTTATTTGATTTTTAGAAATGCCTTACTGAAGCATTGTAAACAATATATATCGAAAAATAAAATTTTACCAGAATCGTGACCATGCCCTTTTAAGTGTCTTTTTCTGTGATGACACTTCCGTAACGAATCGATTTTGTAAATTATAGTTAATACATTTCATCAATTACTATTTTAAGATTTAATCGTACAATTGCTCAAAATTATATATCATTCAGTTATTCCTTCTTTAATTATCTATTAAACCTATCATAAATCCTTTCGGGCTTTTTTGGATTTGATCACACCCGACAGTAATTGATTGCCTCCTAGATCGATTCCTTATTTCTTTAAAAATAAAACCAAACTTTTATTAAATCAATAATAAACGAATTAAACTTGAACTCAGTCTCAAGTATAGTACGTGCAACATCTGATTTCCAATCCGGTTTAGTAACCATATGTGCTGTGGATTTTTTAGGGGGGGGGGTGCTTCTTAAAGTACTAGTACTTAGATCTACGATTTTAAAAATATGACTGAGAAATCATCCAAAATTTCAAGTCTGTTTTATTTTATTTTTTATTACCACACATACATAAATAAATAGACAAAATTGATATTAAGGAAAGCAAAATTAGTATTAGGTAAATTTATATAAAATACATGAAAAATAATATCTGATCTAGATTCATCTTATCATTTGAATTGTCAAGACTGTGAACACAGTAAATTGCAGAACGTTGCTTTTTATATATATATCAAATAAACTGACCGACTTTACTTTACTTTAACTGTTGAATGTCAATGACCTAGTCCGTCTGATGATCTCTTGACTCTTGAATAATTCTAGGAAGTGGCTGTTTATTTACATTACATCTTATCTGAATAGTTTAAGCTCATAACTCTACTCATAAAGTTGATCGGAAGTCAGAGTGTGGAGATGTGCATAATGTTTAATTTAACAAAATGCCACACATCGTATCTATTTTGAAAATATTACCACGATTACATTTGCTAAATCTATATGCCATCATAAACCGATATAAATAAGTATACACTCAAATTTATAATAATTATTTCTATTCTTCATATACACAAAAAGTATTAATACCTCTGTATACAGTACAGAAACGAAACGAACGTCAAAAATTAAAGTTGTTGATTAATAGAACACAGCCTAGTATAATTTTGTGGCCCTTTGCCAACTTTAAACCACTGTGTGTGTGGTATTTTTACTTAAACGCAATACAAAGCTTTTAGAATTTAGATCACCTTATGTGAAGAGCCATAAATAAGTAGGGTTTCTTTGCAATTTTCCACCGCGGATTCATTGATAAAATGGTATTTCGTTGTATTAAATTGAGTAATAGCTGATATGAAATTTAGATTTTGTCAGTTTTTTGATTATTTATGTTTACCTATATATAAAGCAACCATATGATTTTTTTTAAAAAATTGTTTACATAACTAGAGTACTAGTACTTTCCTTTTAGACTGCATTTTGTACAATGCAGGGTGTAAAATGTCTTACATTAGCATTGGATATCAGTAATAATTTATTAATTATTTGATGCAGTCTAGCTAATATTTGATTGATATATATATTTAGTTCCTTAAACGCTTGTTTTAATATGGTATCAATAGCCAGATGGAGAAAAGCAAGTACAGAGATCATGTATCAAGTGAAAAAAGGATAACGTGAACTTTTATCTGAAAATTTCCAACACAGATAATATATATATATATATATATATATATATATATATATATATATATATATATATATATATATATATATATATATAAGCCTAATCCCCAGGTGTTAATGAATCTTGACTTAGCACAGTAACAATGGCGTTTGCTTTTGAAAATGTTCGTCTGCACGTGAAAGCAACGGGGGTTTCAGTCAGCGTTCCGGATTACCCGAAAGCCAAACTAATGTATTATTTGAGCTGTGTTTGCAATGCTTTACAACTTGACAGTTCGGATACCATGAGCATTTCGGCACTGAAGGACTACCAGAACTACTATCGCCTGACAGAGGAAGAGAAGAAGTTGCTTGTTTTCTGCGTCATGCTATCTCCAGACGTACTTCTGAACAAAGTATTCTTTCAAAATGATCGGATGTGTGGCGACAGTAGCAACGAATTTTACGACATTGGTACAGTTGTCAGTCAACTGGTTGTGTCCAATTCGATCGTAATCGGAGGCCAGAGAAAGAACATCCATAAAATCATGACTTTCAAGATGTCCTGGCTTAGAAATCACTACTTGGAGCCAATTCAGGCCTTAGCCCGCGAGTTGGATGAAGCAGAAGAAAGTCGACGCAGACGTGCAATAGCTGCAGCCCGTCGAAGCAACAACGAGTGTGCTATGATGTAACGCTACGGTAGCCATTAAAGGAAACCTACATCATCAACAATGTCATAAACAATATACCGATTCTATTTGATACAGTATTAATTTTGTGTCTGTAAGTACTCTCCTGTCAAACAGGAATGAATTTTTAGCATGAATTACTTTATAACCTTTGTACTAATTATGTCTTACACTGTGAAATTCTTGATATATGTTTTTTTTAAACTTCTACTGCTTAGTTGTTGCCTTGATCTTGCTTCTTTCAACCAAGTAGACTGGATGCAAAGAATGATACATCGCCTTAATATTTATGCGATAAAGCAATATAATATCTTGTAAATAGTGCTACAGATTTAAAATACTTTTTAAATTATAAAAGATCCATCTGTATTACTTTTTTACATACTTATATGAAAAATAATTAATATCATCAACTTATGAAAGCCATATGAGACATTATGAATTTAAATTAATCTCACGATAATAATAGTAAATCTACATGGCTACATTTTGCAAAATTAACTGAAAGGTTTGATATGTTTAAGTTACATTATTACTTCTTTCAACCAAGTAGACTGGATGCAAAGAATGATACATCGCCTTAATATTTATGCGATAAAGCAATATAATATCTTGTAAATAGTGCTACAGATTTAAAATACTTTTTAAATTATAAAAGATCCATCTGTATTACTTTTTTACATACTTATATGAAAAATAATTAATATCATCAACTTATGAAAGCCATATGAGACATTATGAATTTAAATTAATCTCACGATAATAATAGTAAATCTACATGGCTACATTTTGCTAAAACTACGGATGTTTTTCAAGGAGAAGCATCCTTCCTTTTTATATTTACCATAGCATACACTGACATTTACTTTAAACATAAAACTTGTCATTGATAAGCAAAGATTTCATATTTATCGGAATGTATACATTTCATATTCATCTTGATTTTTTTAAATTAAATCTGATAGACCTATATATATGTACTGAACTTGAGATTTTGGGTCTTAAAAAGATCTTCCTTATATCTGTAATTTTTTTTAAAAAGTACGAACAGAAACCATTTTCCTTGCATTCTCGAATAACGAATGATTCCAAAATTAAATACATACATCAGTAGAGATAGCTTATGAATCTCGCGGATGTCAATTGTATGGTTATAATGAAGGCTTACATTAAAATTTGAACTTACTTGCAGTGTTCTTAAAGGACGGCTTTTTATTACCCAAATTACATTACAAGGAACTATGATCCCTTTCTGAACTGACATTATATCTTGACTACTGAGGATAAAAATTTTTTACTGACCATTGGCACCCAGTTTTAAGCACTGCATTGTAAAATCACGAAAAGAAAAATTGGGCAAAAATTATTATATTGCCCCTTTAAACCTTTCCATCTTTGATAACGTCACTACATCAGTAACTGAATGTTGGTTTTGTTACTTTAGGGGTCTCTTGGGTTTTTTTTTTTGTTTAGGAGGAAGGGGGCGTTCTCTAAGGAGATACTATTCTAGACGTTAGTTAAAGGTGAATGAAACGAAAAACTATCAAAATTTCTTTATAAAATAGAAAATACGAGAAGTGAATTAAAAAAAAAAAGATTACTTACCCAGACGACGGTTTTCCATTGTTTCTTTCATTTCATTATGTTTATGTGGTTGAATAATTAAACCAAAAGAAATGTTTAGCGACAGTTATTCCTCACTGGTTTTTTTTTTAAATTCATTGTTATACTCTAACTGTTGAATACATTTCAAGAAAGAAGCATACTTGGCACGATAAATGATGCAACCATTCCGAGCTATGAATCTTTTTTTTTTTTATACTTTATGATATTGTTTTGAATACATGTACATGTATTTGGAAAAAAAACCTAATTTGTCAATAACATTCGCACACAAGTCCTGCTGATTATTTTTATACGTTCTTTGAATGGAGTTTTTATACCACTTACCACGACTGTTGTTCGACCTTTATTTAACATAAAAACGGACGGAAACATTTCTTTGTATTGTGTAATTTGACCTCATTGTGAGTCACATTAAGGAGAATGTGCAGATTGTTGGAACATTTTCATAACTGAACAATTATTGGTATCAGAAAACCATTCGAGCAAAAGGTCAACGTCCTAGGCTAATGTTGTATGGTTTTCAATAAAATCTACAAACTTTGTAATATACAGCTAATGTTTGAAGTCGCTAGAGCTTTAGTCATAAAAGTCGTATAGATTTTACAAATACCTGCCACCATCAAGAAATCAAACAAATAACGATTATCGCCTCTACTGCACATCATTACCACCTTATTTGACAAATCCAAATCCAATTACCGATCACTACAACCACTATACCACTTCATTTCATCGCATAAGCGCCTCTACCATTCAATTCTTACCCCCACCCCCCTTCAGCACACGACACTACTGTATGTACCTAATATTTTATATTATAACGACCACTAGTGCTTTACACAATGGCACCAGCATCATTACAAACCAACTCTTCTCCAGCAACAGTCCGCAACACAACCCACTACTTACAATCACTGCCACATGCTGCTATCATCTGACTTCATAGATTACATGGTCCTAAATATTTTTACACTAAATGCTAGAAATAAAAGGTGATAGCTTTTAATGATGATGTTTGCTGCTAAATGTAATCAAATCAACAGAGGTACCTCGACATTTTTTTTCGTATGTTTTTTTTAACTTAAGGTAAGTATTTTTTTTATTTTACCAGTAGCATGCACAGATCTAGAAGGGATTGTTTGGTCGGGTGGGTCCGGACCCCATGGAAAAATCAATTACATGTAGTTCATAGTAAAATTACCGTTAATATGTCTCGGACCCCTCCCCCCTTCCCTTGCAAACTCAAATACTCCTCCCCCTGGATTTTTTTCTTTGGATCCGTGCAATAGTAGTATTTGTTCCTTTGTTCGCCTCCTGTGACTATAACATTAACACCCCAAGGATCAATTTGGATTACTGCTGAATGCGCCCAACAGTAATTTCAGTTGGTTATATAGCAATTATCAAACCAATTGCATTCCTCTTGATACTCCGGATCCAAGCTGGGAAAAATTGTAGCTGGTAATAGGTATTTATATTTGTAATGTGTCTAATTTTGTATAAATGTTAAAGGCCAGAACATTGATGTGAATAAGCCGTCAAAATAATAATTACGAATAATTTAACAAAAACAGAGATGCAATCATGCAGGCACAGACTAGTATAATGTACAATTCGTGTTGTTTAAAGAGTAATTAAGTTCGATTCGATTATTAGTATAAGTTCAAAGTCAAAGTTTACACAATTATTTAACTCTAGACATCGTTTGTAAGTAAACTTACACATCATGACCAATACATAAATATCTGAATACTGATTTATCATGATAAAGTAATTCAATTGAACATTTATTGTTTTAACTTAATACATGTATATGTAAATTCTTATCATGGGGTTTACATGCAGCAGGGTTTTAAATAAACGCTACTATACACTATATACGGTTTGACAATGGGTTTATTTTACAATACCATCTTTATGTACGATATTTTTGCAAGTTCGCTTGTTTGAAACACGCAATTAAATTGCTATGATTCGAGTCTTAAAATGATAACATTTGTGTTGTTTATCAAGCAACATTTTTGAATATGAAGCGAGAGATGCACAGAGCGAAAGAAAGAACATTTTAACTTATTTCAAAATATCTTTCATGTTGTTATGTATGTAGGTAATGACATTGCGAAATGCTGGGATGATTACCAAAATTCATTTCGAAATCAAATCATTAGAAAAAATCAACTTCCATCATTGACCTCACACACTTACAGAAATAACTGAACATTTTCTATATAGGTCATTGACTACAAAGTCCTAGTTAAGAGGGCTTCAAAATTGTATAAAGCTCACCAAACTAAAGCTGTCAATTTTAGTGTGTGCGAACTGCACCAGACGAAAGATCAAGCAATATGTGGAAACCCGAATTGATTTCACTATGCTTTGGGTTCCTTTTCCAGAACGTTCATGGGCAAGATGAAAATTGTTATGATGACCAAGGTACTCCGAAAGTTTGTCTCCCACTCTTTATGAATCCTGCTTTAGGGAAGCCGGTAGAAGCCACTAATACCTGTGGACAGACAGGACCCACAGAGTACTGTCCTCTAGGACAAAGGACATGTAAGTTGTGTGACTCAACGGATCCAGGGAACAGTCACCCCGCTAATTTTATAACGGACAGTAATGATTTTTACGGCCGAACTTGGTGGCAATCGGACACCATGTTGGAAGGGATCCGTTATCCAGTGGTAGTCAACTTAACTATTGATTTAAGTAAGTAGACGTCTTGTTTCTTGGGTTAAAATTTATTTCGAATTTTTTCTAGCTTCTTACCTCGTTGATATGAACGAGTTCGCTGTTTTCAAAATAATGAGAAATGGGTTAAAATATATATTGTCAACAACGACATTTTTGCTTGGTGATTATTATATTAAAGCTGCTTGGTCAGATATTTTTGTTATTACATTATCAAATAATTTTCTATACAAAATATTTATCTTAGAAAGTTATGGACTTTCTGCTATTTACACCAGCAGAATCGGTCTCCTTTCAAAGTCAGAATTATTCAAAGTAAATAAAAATAATTTCTTTTTGGGCAAACGAAAAAACAAACCAAAATGCATCATGGGATGTCTAGAAAAGGGAACCGTTTGGTTTCGTCCCCAGAATGATTGGTTTTATTTACCCGCATGCTACGCATCGATTATAAACAAAGCAAACTTCAGAAATATTAGGTTTAATTGTAATTTGACTAAACATTACGACCTTTATTTATAGCGATGTCAAAATCGTAATACAACCATATCCATCTTGACGTCAGGGGTGGATTTTAACATGAGGTGAAATAACGCGATACCCTTTTTGTGTCGTTTGTTGTTATAACAAATTTTAAACATATTTGTTTTCATTGAAATTTGGCTAAATTGACTGGGAAAACTACTGCAATATCAAATATCATACATATACTTAGAATAACCATCGTTTAAAAACGTGCACAAAATTTGATATAAAATCGGACCAAGCAGCTTTGAGTTTCACAGTTCTTCACAGAATAAAGCTCTGCCATTTAGTCAACTGAATGATTACTGAAAGGTCCGGAATAGTAACTGAATGGCATAACTATGCCATTCAGTCAGCTTTGAGTCATCTTTCAGACATTTTTCAATAGACTGAATTGTAGAACTTAATTCAATGCTATAAACACGGGATGTTATTATGCATTTTCTAATTTTTGACAATTTAAAATGAAATAAACTAAAAAAAAAAAAAAAAAGCTCATTATAAAAATGCATTGTTTGAAATACTTCACTGTTTTGTTGTTTTATTGTATGTAGGCTATCATATTTTTCATTTTGATTTCTTTGAAATGTTATGGTATTAGCATAAATGTTTAATGATTATAATACAGTAAGTTTTTTCAACCTCAGAAAAAGCATACGAAATCACCTATATGACACTGAGGTTTAAATCTCCGAGACCAGATAGTTTTGCCATTTACAAGAAAACAGCTCCAGGTAGTGACTGGACGCCATATCAATTCTTCAGCACCTCTTGTCAGACGACTTACGGGAAACAAGATGTTAGTGGTCGCTGGCTCATTCAAACAAGTGAACCAAACGAAGCCTTCTGTAAATCCGAATACGGTGATATTTTCCCATTTTCTAATGGCCGCATACCATTTAGTACGTTAGAAGGACGACCCGGGGCGAATGATTTCGATAACAGTCCTGTTCTGCAGGTAAGATGCATTGTATGCTCCTTGTTGTGGTATATTTTATTCTATTTATCATTTTGGAAAATTAATAATTTGTTATTATTGTATTTCATGAATTTTGATTAAATAGGAATGGGTAACAGCCTCTGCAATTAGAATCTCTCTGACGCGAATGAATACGCTTGGGGATGAAGATTTTGGTGGTGATCGGGCTCTCAAATCATATTACTATGCAATTTCTGACTTCGAAATTGGTGCAAGGTAACTCATTACTGTCGCTGTCTCTTGATTGACTGTATACTAGTAGTCTAAGAACTAAACACTCTCTCTCTCTCTCTCTCTCTCTCTCTCTCTCTCTCTCTCTCTCTCTCTCTGAGAAATATTACATGTACTTATGCAATATTGTTAGGATTTCGGTTTTATGCAGATTGTGCTTTCAATATGTACATGCATTTTGCAGATGCAAATGTAACGGTCACGCCAACGAGTGCTACTTGCCAGAGAACCAGGTAGCTGACCATGAAGTCTGTCGATGTCAACACAACACTGGCGGTATTAACTGTGAGACGTGTCTTCCTTTGTACAACGACAGGCCTTGGGCCCGTGCGACGGAATCCAGTGCTAATGAGTGTCAGCGTGAGTGTTTCAATGGCTTTCGGTCGTACACAATCAAACATGCTCCTCGTGAAGTTTACTTTTGAAAACAATTTGCCTTATTACACATTATCGCTCATTGGTATAATTACTATACAGTAAAGAAACCACAACGAAATCAAAATTATAATTTCACGGGGAACACCTCATTAGTTCAGTATGCTTGACTGTAATGTCAGAGTCAACCATTATATATTTGTGTAGGTTGTGAGTGTAACGGCAAAGCGGATCGCTGCTATTTTGACGAGGATCTCTACCAGACAACTGGCAGGGGAGGTCGCTGTGTTGACTGTCGTGATAACACCGATGGACCTCAATGTGAAAGGTGTAAAGACAACTTTGTTCGAGGAGCAAACGGAGAATGTGAATCAGCGACGCCGGTAAGTAACAAAATGCGTATTTATTAATAAACATGTATTTGAATTCTCCATAATAATGAATAAGAAAAGAATAACCAGAACATGTTGAAATGGTTTATAGTAAGAGTAATTTTATGGTTACTATTTATTTAAAGAAAAGAATTCAGGTACTAACCCGGTGTAAATTACCATTACTTTTGCAAAAGAACCAAATTTATCACATATTGTCATAATTTGATGCGCAATGCAGTTGATACTTTATTTTAATAATGATATCAACAAAATCATGAAACTGAAATGAAAATTTCATTTGGCGTCTTAAATTTGATTTTTAGTAATTTGTTTCTTATGAATATTAAAACGTGCAGCATATATTTGGAGTAGAAAGTGGAATTCGATATGGCACAGTTCTTTGAAATTTTGCATAAAATAAGATTCTTATAGAAATATTTTTAATTGTAATTCAAAAAAAAGTTGTCGTTAGAATTTGCAATATCGTAAATTAGTAATTCTTATACCACTAGGAATGGTAAAGTTTTTGACAGGCCAAATTCAAAAAAATTTTTGTAAAAACTAATTTTCTTTATTACATTATTTTATTGATACTTTTCAGGTTCTTTAATATTCATCAAAGTGATTCATCAGACCTGATCCCATATAAAGGAGGCTACACACACAAAGAAAGATACAACGTCTGCATTCTAACACCAACTGATTAATAACATATTAAATACTACAAACGTATTATTTCTTTTAAGCTTATTTTTTTATAACTGATATTGAATTGTATAAATAAACACTTTTTCGCCGTGTGCTTTTAAATTCATTTTTATGCCACATGTTTTGAAGAAGGCAATTTGTTCGCAGCCAGCCAACAGAAACCAGTAAATACCACGCCTGCTTATATATCAGAGTAAAACAAAACTTACGATTTTACAGATATATTTTTAAAAGAAAGTTATATGAACATAAGAATACATATCAGCTTGATAGCAAATGGAAATATACTATAGTAGTTATATTTGATGTATTTTCAGCATAAAACTGAATTCAATTGCTTTAATAGTGAATATTAAAGACAAAATATACAATTAACATGACAATTATATGTACTTGGTAAATACAAAATTAACACAGGACACACTCATCAGTTCAGTTCGTTTATTTGAAATATGAACAATATAAAATTCTGTTTTAAACGAGGTTAGTGAGTTGATTGTACATCATGGTGAAAACCGACATTTTTTACTCACAATTAGAAACATTTAAGATAAATCATTCTAGACAATAATGATGATTACACTAAATTTGAATTTTTTTCAGCTAAAATAGTAGCAATGTTGTCAAAATCATAAAAAACCCTCTGATTTTTAAGTTACTGTAATACAAGCTATTATAATACTGAGTCTTTCAACCCTTGTTGAACTGCTACGTTAATTGATTATCGAAAGTTATTGTCCTCCAATTGATTTTGACTTGAATTTGTTTTATAAAATGTTTTTAAGACACTCGAGGAAGCAAACAAAATTATTAAATACGATTTTGTTTGTAATCGTTGGAAAACAGATGTTTACTGGAGATACTTGAACACGTTGATCTGTCCACCTTTGTAGTTTGCAATCCACAGTTTATCATTTCTATCCAGGCTCATGGCACCTATTCCCTGAATTTTGGGATGTGTGATAAATGTAATAAAAATACCATTCATATCCAAGAGATGAACACAGTCATTATCCGTGTCCATCACTAGAAGATTACTGTGGCTATCTGCAGCGATAAAACTCGGAGAAAATGATTTAAACTTTCCCTTTTCCAAATTGCCATTGTATCGCCATCGAAGAAGGCCGTCTTTGTCAGTGACAACTACTTGATTTTTGTTTGGATCCGACGCACAGATATCCATATTTTGGTTTTCTTCCACAAAAACATAGTATTTTCCAGGTGCATAGAGTGGCTGGTGATTTTCGTCATACTGAATCTCCTTAATTATTTTGAAGTCGCCCGAAAAGCGAGCGATTTTGATTTGAGTTTCATCTTTGCTTTCCATAGAAACCAGAAATTCATCATTTCTTGTGCAGCATATTCCAACTGGTTTCCAGTCATTGAACGTAATAACTTGGTCCGTCTTGTTTTTTGTGACTATGCATACATTGCTCTGATGTTGGTCATATACTGCGTAAACCAAGAAACCTTGTCTTGTTATCGCTAAATTGATTGGTCTAGTTCCAGACTTTGTCTCGATTTTTTTTATTACCTTTCCAGAATCGATCAAATTAATGGTTTTATCTTCACCATTTACCCATACAGTACTTTCAATGGGAGAAGCAAGACTGCAAATTGTGTCAAGATGTGTTTCAATTGACTGGCATAGCACTACTCTACTGCAAATATTTCGCAAATTTTCTATGTCAGAAGAAAACACTTTTAAGTTTTGTGGAATGTTTGAACGAAGACTTCCGAATGCCATCGACATAAACTTCATTTGTTGTTCACTTAAATCATACGAAGGCATAGAAAGGTAGGGACGATAAAATTGCATGCATTTAAGATCTCTCAATTCATAATCAAGAACATCTTTTAATTTCATAGCTGTTGTTAATTTGTTCACTTGTTCACGATGCACATTTAACGCCTTCAAAAGGCCTTTGATTTCTTCAATACTGTTCTCTAGAAGAGCAATATCCCGATTTTTCATATCAGTAACTTGTTGTGAGAATTCTTGTACAATTTTGTCAACTTTTTTGTGCCATTCCGTCCCCTTTTGAAATACTGCATCTTGCGCATTGTCATATATCTTCTTTACCTCTTCAATATTTTTTTGCAAATGAGCAATACTTTCTATAATATTTTTGCATAAATCATTTTTGAGGTGTTTGCATTCATCTTCTATTTGTTTCTTTTTAAAATCGCATTGAACTTCTAGTTTGGTGGCAGGATGAGCTTTATGCTGAAGTGTTATGCAAGTAACGCAAATTGGAACGTTACATTTTGAGCAGAACAAATCGCACTTTTCACTATCATGAGTAGAGCATGATGGCAGTTGAGGTGTAAATGCTCTTCGCCTATACGATACGATATTGTGCTCTTGAGTTGCCATGGAGTTAATGTGGATGCCCACGCATTGACCGCACAGATCACTTTTGCAAATTGTGCAGTGGAGTGACACTGTCTTGCAGCACAACTCACACTCTATAAAATGTTGAGCGGAAACGGTATCCGGATCTGCGGCGTCGCTTACTTCGGCCATATCTTACCACATTCAAATAACTCTTCAACGCAAGAAAAAATACTGTAATTATAAAAATGGTAAATTTTGTTTAATTTTCATTAATATGTACATCTACATGTATCATATATTCATATGATTACTAAATTACTAAATATTAACAATATTTCTGGGATTTTATATATTTCTTTGTAGAACTTTGCACACTTTACGTGGCCTTACTTTTTGTGCTGAAAACACTAATGCCGTTCCGTATGTTGTAAATGTCGCCATATTGGAGCAAACAGACACACTAACAAATATAAATAACAAAGAATACTTATAATGACGTAGCTCTGATTTTATTTAGTTGAATAAATTGTTTTAGTTTAAATAAGGTTTTGATAACAGTCGTACTTTCTATTTAGGAAAGCGTACATATAGGCATACGTACAGTTTATTCATTCAGTGACAAACGTTAATTAATGGCGTATTTTTAAGAAAACTTTGTAAACTTAGTATACAAATATTCTGTGAGAGCATACCTTGACAGTTAACCAGGGGTGCCTCCTCCCGTCCAGTTTGTTTTGTTGAATTCGCTGTCGACATCAAAACAGGAAGTAACATATAAGTTATCTACGAAAGCCGAGAAGGATCATTCGAGATTCGAGATTCAAAATACGAGATTCGAAATACGAGATTCGAGATTCGAAATTCGAGATTCAATATCTAAATTAACCAATCAAATCATGGATCTGAAACCTGTATCTTAGCAACATCAAACTGTTCTAAATAAAGATCATTCGTACCTGCTCTTTCCTACAAATAAATGTCTTAATAGCTCTTATATAGTGGTTATAAAATGGTTAAATTAACATTGATGAATTAACCCCACACATTATAAACAATTAAATTAGAAATAACACTGTTGGCTTTGCGAATCTAAGTGGTTTTGTTTGCCCTGTATGTATTTCCCCCCGAACAATTTTAACCTGAAGTGTATTCGCCCCAACTGTGTAAAAATCGGCTCGCGAAGAAAGATCTGTTTGATCTAAATGTTTTAGCTATGAAACGAAACTCAATGAAATAATCGACATGTCAAAATATATGTTATGATAAAGTTTTAAACCATAGAAGATATAATGATTTACAACCTCAAAGACAAAAATCCAGATAAGAATAGTGTATTGTAGGGTATGACAATGCCATTGTCGATATGAGAGAGAGAGAGAGAGAGACAGACAGACAGACACAGAGAGAGTTTTGTAGTGTCAAATTCAGTTTTGATTTAGAATTTGAAATTGATTTGATTTGTTACAAGCATATATAGACAATAATTAAGCCTCTAAAAGGAGAAAAGAGAGGAGGTAGCTAGGGTAGGCCACACGAACTAGCAAGCTTTAATTTTAACAGTGTTAGCGCACCTGTGATTTACATCGACTCTCTCTCTCTCTCTCTCTCTCTCTCTCTCTCTCTCTCTCTCTCTCTCATCACCTAGCATTTCCTTATCCGTGAGGGGGTTTGGGGTATTTGTGATGTCTTACATTAGCTAGCGAAAATGATAAAAAAAACATAAAATTTTATTTAAATTGTGTGCGGATGTTGTACTCCAATAATCTGTTTTCAGTATATACATTTCAAGAGGGGGGGCGGGGCTATATAGTCCTAATTAGTTTGCCAGTTATTCTGTCCCCACTTTGTTTTCTCTTCGTTTTCCAGGTTTTTTTTATTTGGCTCGACAAATTAATATAAAACTTTCTGTGTAGCTCCATAACGATGCACTGTAGATAAATTATGAGTAGTTTTACTTTTGATAAACAGGTACATATCCGTACTTGATTTTTAATTTGACTCTTATAATCGGATTTAATATTCCAATAAATATAGGGTAGGAAAGAGTAGACGGGACTTTTTTGCGCATATCCTACTGTACCATTCATTCAACACAGGTATTAGCACTCATCGAGTTCGACTTGCTTTCCTTTTTTTCATCCACTGGATTTAAAGCTATTAATTTTTGACAATATTTTGAATTTAATTTATGGCCTGATTATATATAAATAAGAGCTGCGCTGGTGCATCTATTTACCCAAATGGACCAAAATATAACCAACTGAATCTAAAAAATTTGACAAAATTAGTTTTAAACGTACGACTCTTTTTCAATTCTAATCGGATATGTCCTTTAGAAAATTCTTGAACCACACACATTTTAGCAAATAAAACGAGAATTGTTTCATTTTTTTATGGGGAGGGAGGTGGTGCCGGTAAAGGACATGTATTGCTTGTGGCAGTTGTGCTATACTCTCATTTGTTATAATAGGTAATACTACATATTGATATAAAATGAAAGTTTCCAATTACACTGTACATAGCTTCTATCATGCATTTTGACCCGTGCGATAGTTTAAAACAATTTTCAAAGCATTTAATTATGTAATTCAACCGATCATTTTTTAAATTTAATGTTCTGGATCCCCGCCTGATACGTCAGTCTTCTTGTATATTAGAATTACATGTACGTTGACCATATGTACAGATTAACATAATCGGCTATGTTATGGGACGATAACATTTTTTATCAATGTTTTTGCAGGATATGTAACAAATAACAGTCTATTTGTTGGTTTTTGCACTGATTATTTGAGATAATTTGCCGCCATCTTTTATGCATTCCACACACCACTCACAGTTTCTTTATTTGGTGTTCTGTGTGTATGGCGACAAATTGGTAAATTTGCACCACTCACCCCTTGTAGCTTCATCCTGATTACATTTTATCTGGCTAAGTGTAATGTAGTAGTATATTAAATACACACATCTTTGTTTGCAGTGCTTATTTACATCTTTAGAGATTTACTTACAAAAAAAGTAAACATATGTATGACTTATATGTAATTATTGTCAATTTTGGTGCGGGGGGGGGGGGGGGGGGGGTAGGAAACTACAGAGAAACTTACCTTGGCTGTGAAACATATGCTTTTATTCTTTCTTGTTGATATATCAATGAATGAATCATAAAAAAAATACATGTACAACACTTAATTTTGAAATATTCATGCACAATCAAATTTTTAAAAAGTTTTACTGTTCTCTGCACAAAAAATCGGCAATGTGAACAAATTGGCACCCTATCATCCCTACCTTTAATTGTAGAGAGTATGTATCTTTCTATATTGAAAACAATTCCAAAAGTAAGACTCATAATAAGTTGTTTACTGAGGAAAAGGAAACAAAATTGTATTTATTAATAATTCCGTATGATGTGATAATATCTCAATGATTTGTTTATAATCATAGTACTAGTGTATCACTGTATGCATACATAAAAACGATAAGTAATGCTTATATTTATTAGTGAAACAGGACAGATTATTTATATTTAGATTAATTAGATACATGTACTAATCTTCATGCGGGGATCTAGAAAGGAAGGGGTCAGGGGATCTGGACCCCCTCCTCGGGAAAATTGGAGCTTATTAAATTTACATAGTAAAATTTTTTAAAATTGGCCTAGGAACCCCTACAGAAAAAATTAGCTACGCTTATGAAGTTCTCTACCATAACCGCATTTTTACACAAAAGGGGTACGGTGAATAAACCCGGGTTTTAAATTCTTACTGGTGGTGAAATACCCCAGGGTTCAAACGCATCAGGTGGAAATGCACCAGGGCAAACAAAATCACTTAGATCCGCGAAGCACACTGCATTATTACTAGTCTACTTAGATATTCTGTGTAATAGTAGATACACATAATTATTTAGTTAGGTCGGGAGAAGTGAACATAGCATTTATTAAGAGCTATTAAGACATTTATTTGTAGGAAAGAGCATGTACGAATGATCTTTATTTAGAACAGTTTGATGTTGCTAAGATACAGGTTTCAGATCCATGATTTGATTGGTTAATTTAGATATTGAATCTCGAATTTCGAATCTCGAATCTCGTATTTCGAATCTCGTATTTTGAATCTCGAATGATCCTTCTCGGCTTTCGTAGTTATCTTC
The DNA here is from genome assembly GCF_025612915.1 of Magallana angulata. Lineage (NCBI taxonomy): Eukaryota > Metazoa > Mollusca > Bivalvia > Ostreida > Ostreidae > Magallana > Magallana angulata. The sequence continues at coordinate 31,373,328 of NC_069117.1, read as the reverse complement.
CTTTCGTCTATTCATTTTTATGTATTGACGTCCCATTTTGTATTGATTAACTGTTGTACGTGTACATGTATATTCATTTACACATTTTAAACGTCTCTGGTCGTCCAATATTTTTTATAAGAACACTCACTACTTTACAAAACCTAAAAAATCGGATTAATTCTTTTTGATGATACTATACTCGACTTGCATCTGGATTGAATTTTCCAAATCTCAGAAATTCGTGTTTAAAAATCATCATATTAAAACGTTAAAGAAGCATGCATTTTCTATTATTTTATAATATTATATCATATTTAATTCAAATTTTCTCAAACATGGGAGAGATAACAGCATTTCACATGTTTTGAATTACTTACTTGTTTTTTTTAATAGGAAATTGACACTTGACAAAAGAAGGTACATAAGTGCAGATCTTCGAATATTCATGCAACATCAAATTATTGTAAGTTCATTGCTGATAATATTTTTTAAAATTTACTCTGTACATTTAGACCAGAGTTATATATATTGAGAAAATCAACAAGCGATGGAAGCTGGAACAGACTATAAGATTGGTTGAAAATTATTTGATTTGAATGTGAATATACATACCTTGACCAATTGGAATAAGGACTGCTATGGACTGCATGTTATATCTTGTTAGACTGCATTTTTATGTTGTTTTTTTTACTTGTCCATAAGGGTTTTCAAAATGAGTAAATCCTACGTAATGGGGATATAGGTCTGGTATTTTAAACATATATATTCCCAAAAATTTGGGTCAATTTAATTAAACCACATCACTGACATCAGATCTGACTTTCACATAAAATGCATGGCAATGATGGATTTCTGTATTCGTTGTGGCTACGAAAAAGTATATCCTCGGAACTATGCTCATCATGGGTTGACAATCTGGAAGAGTACACACTGCGATTCTTTCCATCTTCCACACCATCAGTCCGGGGTGGGGGTGTTAGTTGTATTGCATTCCTATATAAATGTTGCAGGTTGGTAGCTCATTAGCTTCCTTGGTCGAGTGCTGGATTCGTATGTCAGATTACCGAAACTTAAGTAGAGGAAATCTCTGTCCGTTTTATTTTATCAAGATTGTTTTAATTGTACAAGACAGTCACGTGTTTACAAAAGGTTTGAATACAGCACAGGTCGATAATTAAGCTAAATTCCAGTGCTTATAAAATTAAACCAATGTCATGATTAAACCTTCATGCATATAGGGAGCATACGAGTTATTTATATACATGTAATGGTACTCTATATGTCATTTTGGCCAGAAGCAAAATGTTTCAATGTCAATGCTATGGAAACTAAGTGTGAACTGTCTAAAATATACCCACAGAGAGTCTTCATATGGAACACTCTTTCAAGTCAGAGAGATAAAATTCAAAGGGTAGTTCATGTTTTACGTTCGTTTGTAAGGTGTCTATAACATAGGAACAATGAGAAACGTTGAAATGACGTTACGATAAGTTTGTGGTTGCTCCAGGTCATTGGATGTAGGCAAGTTTGTAAGCTTACCAGGAATGAACAAATGATGTCATTAACTTCAAAATTTTTACGTTAATAAAAGACATCCTGGTTTACTTTGTGGTGAAATTTCAACGATTTATCTTTTTTCCAAAGGGAATAATAGTAAATAATTTCCGAACAACCCTCGTACAAATAAACAAATCGAAAGAGAAAAATGTAAATACTAGCAGAAATCAAAGTACTGAGCGTACTGAAAAACAGGGTCTTGAAAGTTTGAATTTGTAATTGTCCTGGATTTCCTCGAATATGCTACCAAAATTTCTGAGTTTGAATTAGTTGTTACAATCTATGTTAATTCGGCTTTTTTTGCAATTGTCTGATACTTTGTCTAAATTTTACTCAATCCCGGCCTTCATAATTGTAGAAAATTGACATAACGGTATATTACGTAAAATAAGACCCCAAGGAAAAATTTTAAAAATTACTGCTAACCGGGAAAATCAAACAACTATATCAAAGTAGATAATTTTAATCATTAGATTCATTAAATTTTTTGATCCAAGGGAAACTCCACAAGTCGGACGGTATCCGTAATAAAAGTTTTATGAAAACCCCGAAAACTCTAAAATAGCTGAATTAACAAACAAAGTGAAGATTTGTATACCGATAACAAACACAGGCATTTGACGTTAGAAATATTTTTTTTACAATAAGATTCCAAGAACTTTGACAATAAAAAGATTTGTCACGGTCGCCATTTTGATTTTTAAGACCGACTTATCTGACACGACTTTCTTCATTTGCGATTCATGCAAAATTAATAGGTAAAAATAAATCTGTTCGTCACTTACTAATTTTTTGTGTAAACTCGTGCATCACCTACACGAATTACAATACCGTTCCTTTCATTAAAATTCATACTCCGAAAATCAGAGACATAAATAACAGAGATTGTCAACTCCGCCATTAGCGTGTAAATGTTACGGGACCAACCTTACTTTGAGAACTACAAGTGCAACAGCAATCTTGTATAAGTCATTAAATTTGAACCTGATAGTGAACATGAACATGAACCTGTAAATATTTTAAGCATGTTTTATTTATGAAATGTTTACAAAAACTCTTTTTATTTAGTTTTAAAATTACTTTTTTAAAACTTATCGACTTTTCACAAAGTAATGGTAATGCATTACTTTACTCATGTAATGGTAATGTTATGCATTACTTCAAGAAAATTAAGTAACGGTAATGGTAATTTAATGCCCTAATTCATTAAGTAATGGTAATGTAATGCATTATTTTACAATGTAATTCACCCCAAGCCTGATTCCAACTAAGCCGGAAAACATGAACATTAACATTTAACTTGGTTCTTCAATATTGGTTGTATATATAATATGATGTATAAGTCTTCCAAAATGTATAATCTATTATAGATTTTGCTTACAATGCATTGTTTAAAATTTAAATTCAGTTTAATCAAATAAAGAGCCAACGCACGAGAAGGCAAATTCAGACTTTTTTTTATTTTCTCTGTACAAAATTCTTTTAGAGACGAACAGCAGTCATACCGCAAGTAGACTGGAAGCCAATGAAACACCTATTTAATTTGTAAAACATCTGTGTATAACACGTCCTGATTTTAACTTCGGTTTGCGCATGAAAATTGATAGTATTCAGGTGAAATATTGTCAAAATAAAATTCACAACTTTTCAAAAATCGCACATTGCGTTTGGGAACTTCCACCATCAACCTCTTCTATTGATTAATGAGCTCGTACACCAAGTGAATCGTCAACGGCGCTGTGCATTCAGTTACGTAACTCATTCCACATTTGAACCCGAGCAAGAATATTTTAATCAATAAAACTATTTGTTTATTTTCTAAATAGAATTTTGTTTATACACAGAGGACTTAAAAAGATTTAATGCGTGTTTTTTTTTATACATATTTACTGAAATGCATGAAAACTTTCTGCACTATTTTCTTACGTGTAGACTAAATTCATGTGTTCTACGCGTGCCTTCCGGTTTGAGACTTCGGCCGACAGTAAACCAATAGACGTGACCCCGTCTAAAAAGGAAGACGAAGGACGCAGAAGTTATACTGACGATTTAAGGTAGCTGGATATATATTTACATCCACCGAGTATTTCAGCAAACCGATTGTAATTTATATCGCTATGGAGAGTGGCAGGGTTATCTACACAATCCAGTTCTAACCAGATTATCGATTGATCGAAATATTCAGTTACCTAAGAAATTCACGGACTGTACAAAATAATCATAATAATGTTGTACTCAAATCCAATATATGAAGACTTGGCTGGTTTTGTTTTGTTGTTGCTTTTTTTTTTTTGGGGGGGGGGGTATCTAACGTTATGTACTTAATTATTTTTCTTACTTTTTATGATTAACCAACAACTTTTTATAGGAAAAACGTAAATATTTATACACATAACAAACTTACCACGCGGGTTATGTATTTTTTGTGTGCAATGTCGCTACCTGCATCGGAATATTCTCTACAGCTGTCACTATATATACTTGTATACAGCAGGCCGGTGGTGCATGCATACGAAACACCTCGGGCCTTTCACAGAAATATATCTCGGAAGTTAATCTTCCGAAACACATCAAGCCTTTCACAGAATCACATTTTCCTGTGAAGCCACTTTTCTATCCATTTAGTGACAATATAAAAATCGGAATGAAGTTTCGAAATATAAATCTACATTGTCTGGCTTGTATAATTATATCGTTTCATTATGAAAAAAAATAGTAATACCATTTTCAGTTACTTTAATTTCCTGAATCAGCATCGTCGGAAACCCTCGGTCGGTTTCGCTCCTCTTACCGAAGGTAAGACCCATGGTCGGTCTCGCTTTTCTTAGATGCGAATTAAACCGACCGTGTGTTTCCGACGATGCTGAATCAGCTTTAGGTAAAATATCATAGGGAATGCAACACATTCTTTTGTACAAAATTTTTATTCAATAATTAGAATGAACTGAATTGGTATTAAACATCAAAAAGAAAAAAAAATTGAAATTTGAATTCAAATTTCCAATCATAGCTAAATAAGAAATAATTGTATTATAAATAGTAACTTTGGATTTGTTTTTGCATATGAACCAATTACAATGTGTCTATTTAACAACAAATCTCAAAGCAGCATTATACATGTTATATGCCACACACGTTTGACATTATCAAAACAATATCTTCATTGGAGATGTCACCATAATTACATTCTGAATTTTGTCTTAATTTACATTTTTGTTATAAAAGAATTGCGACATAAAATATTGTTCGACAGATTAAAGACGTTTATCATACATTATTATATTCTTTATCTTGTTTGTGTATATACTACGCCAATATTTTTTTTTTAATTTCTGCTTTAATTCTATATTTGGAAAGGAGGTTTAAAATTTTTAGACAACAGAATTTTGTTGTATAATTTACATTTTTTCGCTCGCAAATCCAGTGGGCATGCACTAAGAATTGAAAGCATTTCTAATTTCAATTATAAAACCCGTTCAGGACGAATACGGAAATAGAACGAAATCTCGATTAACGAAGTTTGTGGAGTCCTTGTAAAATTCGAAACAAATTCTTACAAAATTATACGGTTGTAGCAAATTCGGATATAACGCATTTACGGACATGGCGAATTGATTTTGAGTTGCGAAGGGGCGACAAAACCCTGAAATTAAAAAAAAGTTTTATAGTTTAAAGAATGTTAGCAATACCAATTGACATAATACATGTAGTTTGAATGAATTTATTCCCAAACGCGTATTCACATTAAAATACAATCCGATTATTATAAGCTTCGAAAGAATATATTTTCATTTTATGCTTTGATAAGCATAACTTGTTATATAGCGAATTCGCTATACTTATTTTTACGAATTCGTTATACGGATATAACAAATTGCAGATATGGAGAAGTAAATTTAGTTGTCCCTAAAACTTCGCGCTATAACCGAGTTTTATTGCATATTATGTTTACATCCAATAAGTATTTTCTACTGTATCTCTTAAGAAAACCAATTGTGATTCATGAATACACTTAGTTAGCTTATTCATGCGCTACGAGCACAAATATAAACATCAACACGCGTTTTGAGTATATTTATTTTTGTAAGATTAAATTCAACGTTAAATCTTACATAATCAATTTGATGTAAATGTACTTATGGAAAATTATCGTTAAATCATATCTATTCGTCATTAAAAAAGATTTTTTGACAAAGTTTCTGGCACTATATTTTAAGTCTCGGAAGCGAACTAAATAACATGTTCTATTTATGTTTTATATCCATGACTAAGAGTGTATATAATGGCTGTACAGCGACGATTCACATGTATTTCATACAAATACAAATGTGCAAATAGACATCAGTATGAATATAAATATAAGCACTGAATGCTTATTTTTGGATGTCGTCGGTCCTGTAACACAGCAATCGGTGCAGACAAATTATCATAACGCGCGGTATTCAATTTCCTTTCAGTCAATTCATAGCTCTACAGAAAGAGACAGACTGAAATCTACACGCACCGTTTATCGATTGGTCGAAATCTACAGCGACTGAATCTGACAGGAAACTGACAGGACTGAAATCAACACGCCCTGTTTATCGATTGGTCGTAATCTCCAGCGACCAAATAAATCGCAGACTGCGCGAAATAATCATGATGATGTCAGACTCAAAGTCTCACAGGAGATGAATTAGCTGTTTCTTACAGCTAACGTATGTACGTTAAAAGTAATTTGATTACTTTTACTTAATTTGTATAAGCAATTTATTGATAAGTTAAAAAAAGATATAAATAAAAACAATAAAAAATGCTTTCTTTAATGATTCATTCGGGTTATGAAGGTAACAATCATTGCAGAAAAAATTACACGACCCGCTAACACCTTCATATCCCGTATGAATCATCAAAAAAAGAATTTTATTGTTTAATTGAACGTCCCATATTTCCAAAGCAAGCATAAGGGAAAATATACACTGAATGTAAATATAGCTATATATTTACATTTTCCAGTGTCTTTGTCTCTGATAACACTACGTATCGATTTTGTACTATATAACCCATAACTTCAAATGACGCCAAATTGAGGCGTCAGCAGGGTTTGCTTATTATACATGTAATTAAATATTTAATCGTACGATGGCTTAAAATCATATAAATATAAGTAATAAGGAATCATTCTTCGAATATTATGAAGTGATAATTTCGGTCGGGGTGTGATCAAATCTATCATAAAGCTTTTCGGGCTTTATTGGATTTGATCACGCCTCGACCGAAATTATCACCTCATAACACTTAAAGAATGATTCCTTATTCCTTAATTAGAAATCTACACGACCCAGTTCTAACCAGTCTTACCGACCTGTCGAAACCTTCAGCAACTTAAGAAAAAATCACGGACTGCACGAAATAATCATGTTGATCTCAAACTCTAATTTCCATAAAAGACGAGTTTGCTATTTCCTTTTACCGACGTACTTATGTATATTATCAATAATTTAGGTCCTTTTTTCCGACTCTTTATGATTAATTCAACATTCTTATTTATAAAGAAAAATGTAAATATTAAAAATTAATACCTTTATTATATACATTCACGTGGGTCATGAAAACAGCGTGGTAAGATGGAACCAACGTAAATTAACATTGATATGGCCATAGAATTTACAACACATGGTTCTATGATTCGAATAATTTGTCCATATTAAATGTCAGATGGTCAGAAAATCACTCGGACACTTAGTCGGGCTAATAGGTGAATGTAAAAAAAAAAACAACAAAGAGAGATCTATTAAAAGGTTAAACATTTTAAACTATAATACGAAACTCAAATACATGTATATTAATTCGGTAGTAAAACACACATACAAATATCGAAAATAATACAATGTCCATTTTGTTCCCACTGATTTGTTAAATAAGTACTGTACTTAATATAAACACATATATAAACACAGCCATTCCCTGCAGCTGTTGATAATGTAGCATTGTATACAGGATGAGTGCAGAGGCTACAGGGTGTAATTTTTTAATGTCGTGCACACGACCTGCATGTGGGGCCTCCCTGATCATCAATGAAGTGGGTTATGTGTGTGTTTATTGCTTGAAACAGTGGATTTTATGAAGGAAGCTGCTCTGCCAGGTAAGGATGATTTTTTTACTTTAAAAAAAATTATCAAACTTTTTTTTATATATAATGTTATTTGTTATCGTGTCTTTAGTTGAAATACCGTATATAAACATAATGCATTTATACATGTATTTTCCCACTCTTTTTATTCTGGTTTTTTTTTTTGGAAATGTAGGAATAAATTAATTAATTTGTTAATGAAAGCTTTTAAACATAAAACGTGGGAATTTCAATTTTTTGAACGACTTTTTTAATGCTGGCTTTGAATAGAAAGAGCACAATTTTATGAACAAAATCTTTATCAGACGATATTTTGACAGCTTGTAGGCGATAAAGGATTAAATCAATTAAAGCACATCTTGGAGTTAAAATTTGTTAACCGCTAACAAAAGGTAAAATAAATCTTAACAATTTTACTGCGTCAACAAAAAACAAAAAAAATAAATCCCTTATCTCACATTATCATATGCTAAAGTACTTATGTAAATACACTTCAACTAAGCTGTCCATTTAACTTTAATGTGAGAAAGTGCAGCGCCAAGGTTACTGTAATCAATTGCTCTTTAGAAAATGCATTGGCTAAAAACTGGGATATTGAAATTAACTTATGTCCACAGTTCTCACGATACAAATTTCACTGAGTGAAACCAATTTAACAAAAACCTTGAGACATATGGTAACTTTGCTTCAAACAAAGGTGGCAATGATAACTCGTTTTTTTTTCTACGCTGAATTTCAGTTATGTGTAATGACGAATAGTGCGCCCCTCCCCCCCCCCCCTCTTCCCGCATTGAATATTAACCGCAGGCACGTAGCAGCAGGGGGGGCCAGGGGGGGTCTGGCCCCCCCACTTTTTCTCGCAGCAGCAAATTTTTTAAAATTTACATATAAAAAAATGAATTATAATGGAGTTGGCCCCCCCACTTTTTTGGAAGTTAGTATGAAAATTAGGAAATGAGTAGTCAAATTGAAGTTACCGGCCGCCCCCCCCCCCCCCCCCCCCCACGGATTAGGAATTTCATGATTCGGAGGGGAAAAAATTTTGGTAGGGAAGAATTTTTTTTTTTTGAGCTGAGTCTACCCCCCCCTCCCCCCCCCCCCCCCCCCCCCCCCCCCCCCACGGATTAGGAATTTCATGATTTGAAGGGAAAAAAATTTTGGTAGGGAAGAACTTTTTTTTGAGCTTAGTTTAACAACCCCCCCCCCCCCCCCACGGATTAGGATTTTGAAGATTTTTGGAAAACTTTAAATTTCCCTTTTTTTGCTTGTCAAGATTTTTTGGATGGGTCTGGCCCCCCCACTTTCAAAAACGATGCTACGTGCCTGAACCGGGGTCATTTTTTAAGGTGGCTCTATACACCACTTTTTGATGACGCAGTACGCAAAAAAGTAAATCTGGAAACATGCATTTCCGGTACTGGCTGATTTAAACTGAGGTGAATTGTATGGGAACCGCTATTTTGAAAAATTTGTTAAATGGATAGATTTAATTTGATAATTGGAAAATTCATTACTTACAAGTAATGTGGTATGTGACACCTTCACTTTGTGTGGTATTATTTGTCGAAATAAACAATAAAATCAAGTATACATTTTTAAAGAGTTTCTTTAGCATCATCGATATGTTACACCGTAGCGCAGTGGGTTAGTGGGTTCACTACAAACCAGTAGGTCATGAGTTCGATTCCCGTTGAGAACAATAAATTTTTTAACCTTCCAAAAATTTCTAAAACGTATTTTTTGGTTGAATACCGTGAAAGAAAATTCTAAACAGGTGAAAATATTTCAACTATAATATACTTTAATGCACATTAATATCGACACCTAACGGGTTTGAATTTCTCTCAGGTTGGGATACATAAATCCTATTAGCCTAGTCAATGTTCCCCTTTATTTATTTGACTTAGTTTTGCACTAAAGCGAATATATTCACTTATACAGGGCAAAGTCTATAATGAAATATGCATGTATTTATCATTCCAACATTATATTTAGGAAATTTTCTTCAACTCAGAAATGAAAAGTCCCCAAGGTGTTTGGGCCTTGGGACTTAGGAACGATAACCCTTACATGAGGAACTTTCATACCAAATAAAATTTAAAATATTTTTTGTGTTTATTTGCAATTGTTTTCATTCAATTTTTTATTTCACATTTATTAAAATACATTTTCTTATAACATCAAGCAACTTTTTCAGTTGATTTGTCAACAGAGTAAGATAATATGAAAAAATATGTTTTGGGGAAATACTAAAAAAATTGCAATAATAACATTTTTGAATGTTAAGAAGTGTTATATTTTTTTTATGTGTTTGAAGGAAATATCCATCATATGACAAAATAATTCCTCTCAATTTGTTGATAGCTGTCTTTTAAAAAATATTTTACAAAAACACGAAAAAACATTAAAAAATTCTTTTAAAATACCTATAGTATCCCTATCGTCATTTTAATATTTGATAAGTATATGTTCTGTGGTGTTCTATTGAAAATTGGAATAAACTGTGGGTGTATAGAGCCACCTTAAAATGACCCAATATGTGTAAGGCCTAGTTAAATCAATAACCCTGGGGTTATTTTCCCTGTGTGGGTTGTAAAATAAAAATTACCCTGTAGATTAATGATCTTGTACCATTTTGTGACTCGAATAACTAATTGTTGGGGTAACATCCCACCTCCTTGGGGGCGATTTCAGGGGGAGGGACTACAATACCTTATTAAAAGCAGAAAAGATTTCACCACCATGCATTTATTAATCAATTATTAATCATCATATTTCAGAGATCAATCAAAGGCATTAGAAGAAATTTTGACAAACCTTAGTTATGTACCGGTATATATAAATTTCATCGTAAACAATGATGTATTATTAAGCTATTCAAAACAGATACATTACATCCCTCATGCATGTAACAGCAAATAACACGCAAACACTTTTATTTAATTCATAAAAAAGTCTATTGGACTCAGCTTCTGTATATCCAAGGCCTTGCTTAGGGTCACAGCATGTTCACATTTGTACAAAGTGACCCAGGTGACCTATTGCTACCTATCTTATGCCCGGTGTCATTTGTCCGTTTCGACAGTTTGAACATGTTCAGCTTAGCACACTTGGTGTGTAGCTTATCGAGGGAAGATGAACATGCATTGTGAAATCTCTGACCGCCATCCACAATGTAACTATTTTTTGGAACAAAACTTAGTGCAATTCAAATCAGCAGACACATATCAGCATAATTATGATTTAATTAGACGAACATGGATGCTTTTGACAAGATTTTGATTTTCATGACCCCAAGGTGTTATGGCGGGGCCATTTCCGGTCAGAGAGTAAAAATGTATCAATTTTTAACCAATCAACGTCTCTACCAATGATATCCAGCAGACAAACGAAATTGCTTATATTGAGCAAGGGTATCACTATAAAATTGTAAAATTCATTAACACAAGACCCGGGTTCTTGTGTTACAGAGGGGCTATAAAGGCAAAATTTGGCAGTATATGACGTATTACTAACCCTTAATTACTTTTACGTTTACTTTCTAATCTTGTACTATATTAAATAAATATATAAAACGTGTACATAAAAAAATGGAGGGGCGAACCATGACAGCATGACTGTTGAATCGATATTTTCACCGAGTATTTACTTATGCAGATAAACCCCTACTACAAGTGTAATTCATTTAAATCTGTGTACGAAGTATTTTTATTACTAAATTAAACGGGAATTAACAATTCATGGATATTCAAAATTGGCCGATTTTCCCGAATTCAGGGTAATGTTCAGATGTCCCCTACAAGTAGAATATCATACATTGTACGTTACATGTCATTTTACTGGATTACAAAAGATTATATCATTGTTTATCAATTTTAAAAGATCTACTTTAAACATGGGATGCCCAAAAAGGGCCATTGTGGTTTTCTTGTCGTTCCTGGGTTTCCTCGTCCTTTTTGGCTTCCGGACGGTGTTCACCATGGTGATGGTTTACGTCATCAAAGATAACGACAACGACGGTGTGACGTTTTTCAAAGAGGTAAGAAACAACCAAAGTAAGAAAAAGCCACTTGATTTGATTTATAAATCATTCTTTAGAAATTAATAATAAAATAAGTTTAATCCATGATTCAATTTTTTGTGCATTGAAGTGCACAATAAACGGCACAGCGTACGACCTACAATTGGATTGGAGCGTGGCTACGTCACAGTATTTCAACACGGCCTACTTTGTGGGCTACGTCATCACCCAGTTGCCAGGGGGATTTCTAGCCGTCAGGTTCTCTCCTACAAAGTGAGGGAAAATGAAAATTTCGTTAAGGTGGTATGGGACATCTCCATGTTTTGACGTGCTTCCTATCGAAGTAAGCAATAAAATTAAGTATAATTACAAACGTTTTGAAACCATCGTTCCAAAAAATTTTGAAACTTATTATTTGGTCAAATATTATAAAATTTGAAAATTCTAAACCGGTGAAAATATTTTGCTTTTATTCACATTAATATCGACAGGTGCCCCATGCCACCCCAGTCAAAAGATACAAGTTTAATTAATATCAATTCGAGAGACTTTTGTTTTGAATATAAGATACCATATTTTAATATTTTTAGAATATTTGGGGGCGCAATTTTGATTAGTGCGTCATGTTTCGTAATCCTGGCATTTTCCATGAAGTACAGTCCAATCATAGTCTTTGTAGCCAGATTTATCCAGGGTTTGGCAGAGGTAAGTACTTTTTAAAATACCGCATTGCATTGAATGAAATAGACATGAACAGTTACTAATTTATGTTTCATGTGTATTTAGGGCGTAAGCCAGCCCGCTATGAGTTCTGTCGTGTCGGCTTGGGCTCCAAGATCTGAACGTGCAGGAATCGTTGGGTTTTCTTTCTCGGGTATATATGTATTCACAACCATAATGTGCATTTTTATCTCTTTTTTATGTTGGTTCCTTGGTTCTTTTTGTTGCAATTGAGCGACATACATGTAACTTGTTGATCGCTGTTTTAGGAATCTACCTGAGCACATCCCTGGCCTCGGTGGTGTCGGGAGCCGCCACCTGTTACGTCAGCTGGCACGCTGGACTCTTCATCTACGGTAATGATTAAATAATGCATGTAACATCCTTTGTTTTCATGACATAAAATTAACTTAAGGTGGTATGGGACACTTCCATGTTGTGGCGTATTGTTTATCGAAATAAACAATAAAGTAAGGTGTAATTATATAAGTAGTTTCTTTCCAAAAATGGTCACCTAACTCCGTAGCACAGTGGGTTAGGGGGTTTACTCCGAACCTGTAAGTCATGAGTTCGAATCCCGCTGGGGGTTTTTACAATTTTTACCTTTACAAATATTTTTAAAAGCTATTTTTTGGTTAAATATTGTAAAATTTGAAAATTCTAAACCGGTGAAAATTTTTAAATTATACAGTACTTTAATCCACATTAATATCGACAGATGTCCCATACCACACTTATGAAGTATTGAATATTTTCAATGAACTTTGAAACTCATGCAATGGACATGTACATGTAAATTTGCTAGATATTTCTAAAATGAGGGTGTTCATGGTTGATGTTTAAACAGCGTCATGTGTTTGGATACAGTGTAAAGTACATTACTGCACAAAATGATGTACTAGTAATATATTGTTAATCATTCTAAAACCAAAGTAGACCAAAAGTCGTCTGAAAATACATTTAATCTACAGAAATGTAAACCTATCGAATTTCTGTCGTGGCATTTTTCTTCATTTCTTTATTTTTGCCAAAACAACATAACAAAATCGTATTTAATGTTTGACAGGTAGCCTTGGTATCATATGGTCACTGTTTTGGTTTGGGTTAGTATATGATAGTCCAATGATGCAATCCTCTCTAAGTGAAAAAGAGAGGCGCATTTTCGAGGAGGAAGGATCGAAAGTTTTGGTGGCGTCAGCAAGAGTGGTAAGTTTTACATTGTTATTTCATAAAACATCAGCTTTGATAGGCAAGCTACTGACAAACAAATTGATAAAACAGGACTATCAACAGTCTCGTTTGAAGTCATCTTTTCGTACGTTCTATGGGCGATACAAAGACCTTGTGAGCAAATACAATCTTCCACTGGGTCGCAAGATTACTGACATTTTTCATACAAATTGTTAGACCATAATTAGCACCTAATTGCCTACGGACTTTTCCGTTTTTTGCCGAATATTACAAAGAGCACAATGCGGGCGTAACTCCTACGCACCTGATCCAACCTCTATTTTTTTGGAGGTCCGTTTTGCTCTGCTACGAATTTGTATTTCGTTTTATGGATTTTTGATATGGTTGACGGTTTAAGGTCTTTCGATTGTCGTGTGACGTCATTGTGAGCAATCCGGAATATTTTACCGTTATCGGTTATAAAAATAGTGTTATGTGGTGCATACTTTTGCCAATATTTCTTGATTTATACTTGTGTTTAACACATTTTAAGCTATGTTAAGTGAAATGACACCAATGTTTAACAATTCATAGAGAGTAGTTTGAGTTGAAATCGCTGAATTCAATGAAAAACTGATAAAACCGTATATAGGCAAACTTGACAGAGACCACAATTCATAATTTTTTACCAGGCAAGGTAAACATTTCTTTGCAGATTTCGATAGGATATATAATGAATTACAAATGTACCAATTTTCAGTGAGTTTGAACCATTATTTCAAAAGTTATAGACGTTTTATGTTGCTAAACTGTACTTATTCATGGTTGAAAAATCGTATCAAAATGCACTGTAAATGTGATAGCTTTCATACTGGCAATTTTAAATGGCCTTAAAATGTTAAAATACTTAAAATAAAGGATTGCGATTAATTTCTTTTAAAAATTGCTTTATTATATCGAAATTAGTTAAAATAAATGTGATGTTTGATAAGAGAGCAGTCGTTGCTATAACTGTCCTGTTAGTGTACTTGTGTTAGCTCCTACAGCATGAACAAAATATTTGCAACATACCAATATTTAACTTTAATTTGATTGTTTGCATATTAATCATCAAATTTAAACAAAAATTACACAGATTAAACCATAAAAACATCGAGGGTGGAGAAACCTTAATATGTTATTGTAATTTTTTCATAGAACAGCAAATATCAGCATGTTGTCACCGATAATATTATGCTAAATTGGTGTCTTTTTATCACAACAGGCCAAAAACATTCCATGGAGAGCCATACTGACGTCACGTCCGGTGTATGCTCTATTTCTTGCCAACTTCACGCGATCTTGGGTTTTCGCCATGGTATTGACAGAGATACCTCAATATTTCGCTGACGCATTCAGCCTTAATGTGGCAACAGTAAGTATAATCTAAAAAAGATCTATAGATTTAGATCTTGGACGTTTCCAACTGATGAAAGACCTTATATATGGATATAGTTTATTAATGACTTCGGGAAAACTACTTTCTGACTTGTTGTTCTTAAATTGGATTCCTTAGATTGGATTTCTTACGTCTTTCCCGCCAATCTTGATGTCAGTTTCCGTAATATTGGGCGGCGTTATAGTTGATAAACTGATAAATATGGAGAAAGTATCGATTACTGCTGGAAGAAAATTGTCTCTGATCATAGGTAAAATGATAAACACTCTGAAGCATTATAGAATTTGAAATTCGCTGTTGTAGGATGACCAATGGGGTTTAATTCCTCTTTTGCACTAACTGTTCATTTTAAGGATTTGGTTCGGAGGCCGTGTGTATCCTTGTCTTAGCCTTTGCAAAAGATTACCTCACAGCATCCATCCTTATCATCATTGCTGAAGGATTAGCGGGATTGTCCACTGCTGGTATCTATAGAAACCTCGCTGAATGATTTGAAGTTTTTTTTTCTTTTTTGCTTTAGTAGAATATTCAACCATAATTGCTTCGTTTAATGCTATTCACAATATTATTATACTATTTGATGAATTGTAGCATTTAAAGTTAACCCCGTGGACCTAGCCCCGCAATATTCCAGTGTATTGACTGGGATAGTCAGATCGGGAGTCCTAGGCGCCTCCATTAGTACAGCTATAGCTGGTGCTCTTCGACAAAAAGTAGGTTTTCAATTTCCCCATTTTTTTAGATCAAATTTTACATTTCTAAAATGATAAGGTAAAAAAAAAATATGACTTTCGTGGACATGAATATTTACAATGTTGCACTTTTCAGAATATACAGTCATGGCAGAGGATCTTTTTAATAACAGGATCTCTACATTTATTCTCTGTTGTGTTTTATTCCGTGTTTGGGTCCGGAGAACAGCAGGAATGGGCCCAGCCAACCTACAAAACATTGGTGTCTGGCAGCGAATCTACAGAATATGGTTCTGTAGAAAAAAACAACATCGACGTCATCTTAACTGTTCACAACGACGAGAAGAAAAAAACCTGAACATCATAAGGAAATTTCTAACGATGTATATATATTCATCGGACGACAAGGCAACGTGATCCCTCCTTTGATTCGTTGATAACTATGGAAAGCAATAGATACCTTATGTATTTCATGAGAAAATGGCGCTTTTTTATATTTATTTATTCTTTGGTTTTCTCGTGTAGCGACAATAGAAAAACAAGGAGTGGGTCGAGGAGAGGCCCGAGAAGTTGAGATTGCGGCTGTTGCCAAATGTTTTCTTTACTAAAATAATTAATACGACTGTTGCCAAACGTTTTCTTTACTAAAATAATAATACAACTTAAAAAATAAGAGCTTTGTCATTTATTTATTTTTTCTGTTATCGATATTTGTCAGTGTATCGAAGCTCTGTTTGTAGCAATTCCACTTAAAATTAAAAAAAAATATAGAGAAAAAATGATATTTCCTTGTTTTCCAACAAAAATTGTGCAGCAATAGTTTTATTTAGGGTACGCAACGGAAAACCGTGCTGAAATAGCCATCATTAATAATTCCCTGTTTGAACATTTACGAATACAATGTAGTATGGTTCGACCACCTTCATAATCCCCTTTCTGATTAATCTCTCTCTCTCTCTCTCTCTCTCTCTCTCTCTCTCTCTCTCTCTCTCTCTCTATATATATATATAAACTGTGTAACTATTAAAGTAACTTCATTAAAATTAATAATATTAAACTTAAAATTTCAATACAGTTTTCTTATTTCTTTAAAACGATCTTCTTTTCAAATATCATAATGATATGTTTTACCAACTACAATGTTGTGTATAATGCGAATTACATAATAAAAAACAGTCAAATCGATAAAACAAATAATTTTTATGTAAAAATAAATCTCGGGTATAAAACATGATAGTAGTATTAAAAAACATACAGATTACACTCGTTATACATTTATTGGGTACGTTGTATAACCTTAAGCTCCAAAATGGGCCGTCAACCGTACGTAAATTATAGTTTCACTTTAGTTTTGTTTAATAATATATAAATAATAAAAATTGAAAACAAAAACAGTAAAACAATCACAGAATACTAAAAAATCACAGAAATGTGATATGATGTATTATGTATATGTGAGAATTACATATATCCTTAAAAAAATAACCATAAGTTGAAAACTCGTCCTGAAATAATGTTCACACATTTTTACCAAAGCAATTACCGTATGGTAAAGCAGTATAACCACAAACAACAATAACGATATGCCCTTGTTTTTAAACAAATTAATATATCTTGACTGCTCCAATAAATTATGATTTTTTTATTTTATTTTATTTTATTACTGAGGGTTCGTTATAGTGTATGATAAAAGGTAGCTTGATGTCTTTCACTTGATTTTATGGATATCACCTAGCTACGACTAACCTGAAACGGTTACCCACGAAAAGTTGTCCCAAAGAAACAGTTTCTGCAATCTTTAAACAACTCAGTCACATTAATTGAAATTAAAGTGATTCCAGCACGTATAACAAAGAATCCCTCCTCAAGAAGAGGGCGTGGTCTGTATATAGGGCAAGTACAGCTTCATAACTTCCGTCTTGTGTCGGACGTCTATGTTGTCTATTCTCTGTTGTAAAAGAAACCCTGCATAGTCCCTGCGCTGGTCCACTTCCGGGATAACCAAGAGACGTTCCTTCTTCACTGGTGTCCTCTGTTGTGAGGCGGTTGAACCGGGTCGAACTTTGACCTTTGTTGGAGTAGTTCTTGGGCGACCATATTGAGCAAGATTCTCATTGGCCTGGAAAGATGAATTCGTTGGTTTTTATTTTTAGAAGATTTTTGTAAGCATCAACTAAATAATATTTTTCAAAAGGAGACAGAAACGGAGAAAATAAAAATGATTTTCCTCGTGCTCATTCACATGTGCTTTTATGACAATGAACAAAGTTGAAAAAATGTGTTATGAAGTTTTCATTGTCAATACTTTGCGCACAAATTTGAAATGTGTCCAAAAAGCAATACATATTTAACCTTTAGAGTCTAAATTCATAAAATATTTGAATCATTTTACATGCAGTTTAAAATACAATTGCTAGACAAATGTTTTATAAAAAGTATTAAACAAATTATGGCAATGCCAGTTTGATTAAAACTACCCCTTTCTCCTTACACTCATCAGAGTCTGACGGGTATCAATAAGAGGTCATCTTCACATGATCTCTACATTTACATACAATTTAAATATATCCCAACCAATCACAGACATGACTTTATCTGTTGTTATTAGAGATATAATTCGGATACACAGTAAACAAGCATAAATTAATTCTTCTAACTCCTTTTGAAGAGTTCCTATAGATATTTAAAGCGATGAAAGTCCTTTTCTGATTGGTCAGAGGTAATAGTCGTGTGACAATGACCTTCTGCTGGCCTATCAGACGCTGTATGATGAATGTAAGGAGAAGAGGGTGGTTTTAATCAACTGTGTCAATGCTTTTGTGGGTTTTTTTTATTGATTTTTTAAATCAGTAAAACCTTTCATGCATTTTAATAATCATGTTTATGTTTACGGCTGTATTTGTGACAGCCAATGTTACTGTTCTAAAATGTGGTCGTCATGCAACAACACTGAGAAAGGATTTGCATGCAGCACAACAATCAAGTGGCTAACCTACCTTTAAATCATCCTCCTTTTTACAAACAAAAATATAAATTTGATATCAAAATTAGACGCAAAAACTAGTTTTATAAATCATCTCTGGATTCTTCAGGCAAAATTGTTGCTGTTTTATGATAGTCGAGTTTACAGGGCATATTAGAATTTTAGCTTCTAAAATCAATGAATGATTAATCTAAATATGAAATACTATTAAGTGCACCTATTTTCTATTCAATGGCAGTGAGTGAGTGTCGCTAATTACGAATACACTAATGTGTAGGTTCATTTTCTGAATTTATGAACGAAAAACAACGCGAAAGTAACTGTAACATTAATCTTTTGCAAAAACCTCGGGAAACTATGATTCTAAGTAAGAACTTTTTTTTCAACCTCGTCGTCAACAGAATACAGCAATATTGTTGTAAAGTTTGAGTATTAATGGCGAACAGTACTAGCAAGCAAGAAACTAAATAACATTATGTCTGTACTACTGCAATATACTTTAAAACAAACTTCAAGGCTGTGTAACCAATTTATTGTAAATATAAAGATTTTAATGAATAATTATTCTAACAATTAAAAGTATATATATATATTTCAAATGTTGAACACGCCAATATATATAATTTATTGAAAAGGTATTCAGAGTCGAGTGTCTGGCCATATTCGTTCGTATATTAACTATTATCATATTTCACCTTGTGTCTAATAAAGCACTGTTAAGTATTGTACTTCAATAAGAACACGCTAAAACTCGTGTTCGAAATATTTTTACAGGATTTGGAAAATTATCTTTAGTTAATTGATATTTTGAAAGACGTTTTATTTGCTTTAACAACACATCCAGTCAAATCACAACTCATGTAAAGTTACCATACATGTAGATGGAAAAAAAACACTATTGCAGACATAAGGAAATGTCAAGCAACAATTTAAAGCACATACAAAATGTAATATGAAAAAAATTTTATGAACGAATTGAGCAGATGACTAACCTGGGCTACAACGGTTATTTGATGCCACGTTTTGGCTCTCTCCATATGATCCTTAAACTCCTCGTCTACGTCCGATTTGCTATTTAAAAAACGATACAAATTAGTAACAGTTTATGTCTAACACTGTGTTGTTTAAGTTTATAAATAGTTGGGTTTGATATTAACTATTACATGCACCCTACAACCATAACTTTACATTTTGACAAACCGATTTTATAAATTGAAAGACCGTTTCTGTATAGATTATTCAAGTTATAGCTATTTAAATGTTTTAAAAAAGACAAAAGTATATTTTTTAAGGAATAAACAAGTTATATTTTCATGAAACCTTCTGGCCAATTTGATTTTCTCCCCCATTTCTTCAGGTTTTTCAGGTCGACTCAACCATGGTGTACTCATTCTTAGCTGAATCGAGAAAACAAAAAGATAAGCACTTGGTTCTGTGTTTAAAAGCACAGACAGTTAAAATAAATAATTATACGGTTTTTACTTGAAAATCATTGTTATGTTATTTTTCTCCAGAGATCGTTTTTTTTGAAGTTTTTTTTTTATCTCTTATAAACTACAGTTCGAATTTTTTATTGCATGCCGAAAATGTCATTAAGAATACTTGTATACATGCCAGATTTCATTAAAAAAATATAAGACTATCAGTGAACTTCAATCTACTGAAATAAAATGCCACTCTTTGTGTAATCTATTGAATAAAAATATCACACTATGATGATTACAATAAACGTATAACTAGAAAACAAGAAATGCAAACCAAACATCAATCAAAGGAACTACTAATAAAACGTAATACATCTACTATAAATGCAAGTCACGCCATAAAAAGGCTAGAATTTAATATAACACAATAATACAATGAAAAACAAGTAAACCAACATAAACAAATGATAACAAACAGGTATACATAACAAACAAAATTACAACACAGGCCCATGGGCCATAGGTCTTGCAGACACTTAAATAACAGGCTTAAGATGGATCCTGATTTCCCTCATATATATATATATATATATATATATATATATATATATATATATATATATATATATATATATATATATATATATATATATATATATCATTGATTGAAAGGCGTTATCTAAATCAAATGAATTAAATTAAACTTGAATTAAAATGAATTTATTTAGATATTCATTAAGAACCCCATTTTCAATCACTAGTAATAACTTTATTAATTGTTTGACATCTAAACAATGCATAGTACTTTGAGTCAATTTTTGCATCTTTATATTGATCTGAACTCTTCGAAAGGTATTAAATTTGCATTTTCCAATAAAAAAGCTAAAAGATGCTGGGAAATGAATAATATGAAATGGACACAGAACAAAATTTGATCAGAAATACACCAGTAAAGCATCTGCCTCAGGTGAGCTAATAAAAGCATTCTATATACTTGTAAGTGCAAAACAAAATAACAACATTAATTTAAAGACAAAAATTGGAAACCAAAATAAAAAGTCACTAGATATTTTAAAAATGTTCAAGTAATTTTTTTATTTTTGACATTGTAATTTTTCAAAGAAATTTAATATTTAAAAACTAATTTTTGTAATGTTTTATTTCTAAAATCCATACTTATTTCAATGAAAACAAGAGAAAACTTACTTTTTGAAATACAGTGTATATATTACATTTTGAAAACTGAAACAATACTTGAACAATTTGACAAAACCTATTCACCAGCCACACTGGTATCTTACTCTGTAGTCCGTTAAATTGGACAAAGATTCACTCAAAGAAAATCCCAGTTTCTGCAGAAAGGGCATGCACAATTAATTCATTTAAATTAAAATACATGTAGTCAATTACATAATTGTATAAATATATCTTAAATAAAGAATATGTGTCTTTCATGAGGTTTTGGAAAGTCTCAGTTTTTTTGTGGTAGAGTAAAATAATGTAGAAATTTAAATATTTGAAAATATGTCAATGTTTCCTGATATAATTTCTAAAATCTGAGTATGTCTATCAAAGTTATTCCAAGTAAGTGAACTGTCAGTATATCCTGATTCTTTTTTGAAACTTGCAATCATTAAAAATCACACCAATTGTCTTTAAATATTTGTTACACATTTATCTGCTATCTATATCAAAGAATTTTTCGCTCAAAACTTTGTTTAAAATTAAAACTATAGCGTTGATCAGAATCCTATTTTTTTTTTTTTAGACATTTTGCTAACTTGATTGTTTTCTGTGAAAGGGAAATGTTTAGTTTGTTTCATATTAAATGTTTTACTGCAACTTTAATGCTTTTTGTATCGTACTGAAAAAAAAATACCATTTGTTTTTTATGTATATTTGGTTGCCATTATTATAAAATTCAAAGTATTCACAAACAAATCAGTACCTGGTTTCTTGGCAATATTACTGGGGTCAAAGAAGGCAGTTTGCTAAATTCAGGTGCACCACCATTCTACAAGAAGCAACAGGTAAAAAATAGTATCTACAAAATTGCTGTGATACATAGTTAATTTTTAAACAAAGCAATATAAATAACATCATAAACAACCTTGCTTATTGACCAAATTTGTATTTCTTTACTGACAATTTAAAATTCAACACAGAAAAGAAATATAGCTTTCTTCTTAGTCATGATATTATGAAATATACTTCTTGCTGATTGTATAGAAACTTAACAACCATTGGTATAAAATCAATTAATACCTTGGAGGCACTGGACTTCCCGAGCAGGTTGACATCTAACCGGTATAGGAGCACTTGGCTTTTGTACGCACTGACAGACAACATGAACTGTAGAACAGCTGTCAGTAATTGTCTGCAAAAGAATTAATCCAGATAAAGCTATCTAACAATTAACACATGTTGTGGAGCAATGGCTAATTCCTTCAAGTCCAGTCTAAAAATGTTATTTCATTTTTTTCATTTGTGCATTTTCCTCTTTTAATTCTATCACAGTGAAAGCAATTCCTTTTTTTATTTTAATAAAAAAAATAATAATACATTTGGTATTATTTATTATGTTCTACTACTTTCAAATTGTAAAATTTCCACAATAATAAAGTGTGCAAGCTTAAAGTGTGAACCTTTAATTTTCATCTGAAATCAGCAAGTGAATTCTTTTTCATTTACATGTTTATTCTATCACAACTGGAGATGCTCTGTACCCTTAACTGACATCATCAGACAATCCCTTCCCCAAAAGCATTTAATTTTGAAAGTCTTGTTATGTGAAACAGAACCAGAAACTATCCCTAAAATTGCAAAACATGGATACAGTCTCATTTATCTCATTATATGAACCCAATTAAAGCACTATTTTTGGCTGGGTACATGTGTCTTTTTACAATTTATCCCTAAAGTTGCAAATCATGAAAGCAGCAGCCCAATTTAAGCACTCACTTTTGACTGGGTGTCTTATTGAAGTTGAGCAGCAGCCCTATCTGATGGAACCCTGTGGCAGTGAGCACATTCTTGATCTTACCGTTCTGCCACAGCGGTCTGACAGACAAGTCAGTGACCTTCAACTGGACATCAGACGCATGCTTTGTAAGGGCCAGCTGTGACACAAAAAGCAGACATGCACTACAGGTACTCAAGTGAAAGTTTAGTCTTTGATAAACAATGATATTCTTTTTTTTTTGGTGAGTTTCAGACATGCAAAGTGAATGTTTAAATTTAGTAAATGTAATAGTTTAAATACATGCAAAAAAAGATATTATACATCTTTCCCAGGAATGCAGTGCTGAAAACAATTTTTCACAAATATTTGTCTAGGGACTTTCTATAACCTTTTCAAGCAGACAGGTTTAAACAATTTAATTTTTTGTGTGTTATAATACAATATCATATCTTCCTTTACACAATTCTTGGGAATTTAAATAATTGAAAGTAGAAAAATTGCAAAGTTGCTATGGCAACAAGACATTAGAATTGCAAACATTTAAGGATAAACATCACACCCATAGTAATTTATGAATAAAACTGAATTTTTTTTTTTGAATTTAAATGAACAATTCTGTTTATAACAAGAAATAAGAAATAAGTCGTCAGTGACTAAGCAACAGACCATAATACATGTACTTACAACATCAACAATAAGAGAAATATTGTCCTGATTCAGTGGCAACATATCATTGATTGCCTGCACACAGTCCACATCATAGCAGATGTCTGAAAAAGAGAGAAAATACTTTTTATGTAACTTGTATTGTCTTAATTGTTTTGGTGTTTAAGAATTTTAGTCAATCATGTTTAAATCTGTGTACCTATATAAAATCAGTAGTTTATTCAGCAAATTTTCATAATTCAAAGAAACCAATATATAACTGTGTAAATGGTGGTTTATTTATTTTTTTGCTATTTTTTCATCTCTTGCAGCAACTGCATTTTAAAATCACCCAATAATTAAATTTAATCCTAACCACAATGCAGAACAATAGGCATTTATAAGGAATACATGTGTTTTGCTGTTCCAACCCTATTTATAAATGAATTCACATAACCTCAGACCACTCAAACCCACCCAATCTGCTTCTGTTTTTCAATCCCAGTTGGTTTCTTCTTACTCATTTTTATAAACATGTTTAAATTAGATATTGGTCTCACCAAGAATTGCTCTGAGAGCATCATATGATGGAATCAGCAGTTCGTCTTTGTTCCAGTGAGGGTACACCACATAAGGGTTTGTGAGAGATGTCCCTTTGGCCTGGAAATGGAAGCCTAGCAGACGCAGCATCTCCATGGCCTTGCTGCTCTGTATGACACAGTCAGGGAGGCGTGTCGTCTGGCGATTGTTTTCCTCAGTGTGTAGTCTTTTTAATGCACTATCAAGCTAAAATAGAACAAGTTTGGAAAATCTTTCAAATTTGATATCAAGATTTTTACAGTGTAGTCTTCTTGATCTCGGTTCATTTAGCTGCAACTAAACAGTTCACCCTTTTGCAATAAACACTCTGACTCACCAGATCAATTAGTTTTGGAATGACCTCTGGTTGACCTTTATGATGGAGCAGAAGAGAGGCCAAACATTCCTGTAAGGTTGTCAAATTGTCCTCTCTTGTTGGAACTGCAAAATTGATTTGAATTATAAAAACTGTTACACTTCACTAAATTTTGTGCATATTGATGTAAACCATAATTGTCTAAACCTTTATGCCATAGTTTATATCTCTTACCTATTGGCAGCACATTCTTTGGATTCAGCAGTTCTTTGCCAGATTCCTCTTCTAATTCCTTTTCTGTCTTATTTAAAGTTTGATCTAACATGGCATGCTGAATCTGTATTAGATTGATATTGACATCCTTTCCAATCAAAATCCATGCTGACCAATAAAAGGGGTCCTTGAACCTAAATAGACATACAAATCAACATATTGCTCAAATTTTATTTTTTAAATCATTTTCTTTGCATTACAATATTTATGATACTTTCATATCATATAAGATATGCTTAATTCATTATCTTAAAAGAGTCCATTTTTCCTTGCTTTAATGGATGTAGCATTGTAAGTACCTTTCATCAGCTCTCAGGCCTTTGATGCCAGCACCTAATGCATCTGTGACCAATGCTCCCTTGTGCAAGGTGGTGTAAAAATGGTAGTAAAACTTCTCCATGGCAATATTTGGTAGAGGCCACATACTGACCAACACACACTGAGCTCCTGTAAATTACAAATCTTTGTGATTTAAATTATATACCAAAAATTACATTTCTTTTAAAATGGATCCTTGAATTTACTAAACAATAAGTTTTTTATTCACAATTATTCATATGGATGTCTGGAGACATTAATGTGCTACATGAAAGGGCTTTCAAATTCTTACCAGCATTGAGAAATGCTGATGGTAAAGCAAATCCAGGTGGGATGCACTCCTTGCTCCGGTTAGGTCCATATCCAACATTGAGGACCACAATCTTGGCCCTCAGCTTTAAATGCAATATGTCCTCCAATGTCAAAATGTATGAGGACTGTTGTGGGGGCCCTGACTGTAACTTTATCTCCCCTGGGGTGAAGACAAGGTATCCCTCTTTCCAACAACCATGTGTTGCTGGACAAAAAAGTTAAAATAACATGATATTTGAATAGCATAACATTGCATGTTAATCATAGCATAAAGGCAATTCTAGTGGATACAAATAAAAACAGTTTGCTGTGTTGCTAGTACAATACACAATACCAATGATCTTATTACAGTTTATTCTGAGAGGATTTCATTGTTACCTATATGGATAACTGTGGCATTTTCAACAGTGGATTTGAACTTTTCTTTGGTGGCATCTGGGCCTGTGATTGGGTCCACATTGAGATAAGATGATACAGCACGTAACTCACGATTTGCTGCAGGAAGGTACACATCAGAGGGTCTCCACTCACAGTCATGTAAAAGCAGTCTACGAAAAAAAATTAAAATAATTTTAGGGGAAAAATACTTAATCTTAATATGTGATCTCATTGTTTACCATAGTCAAAGGTGTGTTTCTTCAAAAATCAAAAATAAGACAATAATGAACATGAAGACTGCAATTTATGCAAGTATTCTGTATATAAGTTTAAATATATACTATATACAAATTAAATAATTTAGTTAGTTCTAAAAAAAAAATTGCAGATTATAAACTGATCATGGAAAAAAAAGAATTTTTTCAATCCCAAATGTACATGTATACAAGTTATGTTATTGTATAAAGTTACTGTGCAATAAAGAGATATAGGACAATAAAAAGCAAATTGTATTTGTGTCAATCAAAAACATAAATTTTGAGATTAAAAATAAAAAATATGACCATGAAATATATAGAATTGCTCTGTTTATCAAACTTATTAAAGAAAAAACCCCATAAAATTCAGCTTTTTTTGTTTACACATGTTTTGTTTTAACGAATATAAAAAAACAGCAAATCTGTGCTTTTGCTATCTCACTTCCTAACAAAAAATTAGGTAAAATTCAAATGTCTTCAATAGCAAAAAATATTAAGATTAATGACTACATTCAAAAATAAGCAATTTAATGAATGTTATTGACCTTGATCATTAAAGTAGGTTTCTAAAAAAAAATTGATGGCCGCGATGTCCTTGCCAAAATAAGTAAAGGTGCAGAACTTACTTTTTGACCAACAACAGTATTGCAAAAATAGTTGTATAATATCATGCATTTTTTTTTTTTTTTTACACATAAAATCATATAATTTATCATTTGGAAAGACATACTAAAAAAAGATACACAGCAGATCCAAAAAATTTTTCCAGTGGGATCTGAGGGAAAATTCTGTACGGTATGGGGAGGGGGGAGGGTTAGGAGCAGAATTGAGGCATGTTTTTGGTAATTTCACTAAGACAATGTAATAAATCTAAATTTTACTGAAAAGGGGGTATCTGGATCACTGGAACTCCCTACCCCCTTTTTCCACATCCTCACTTGGATCATTGCACATGAATGATTTCAAAATAACAAGTACTGTTAAATTAATAATACTGTAATTTAATATGACCCAATAACTTGAGGATGTACAAACTTGCTTTCTTTGATATTATTTCATTTAATTCTATAGCCTTTAATTCAGTCAAAATTGCCAATCTTTATATTCTGACAATTACTTACTTTTCAGGGAGTTTAGGATTCCCAAAGACAACACATGTGTCAGTATCACAAATCTGCTGATATGATGTAATACACAATGTAGAGGAAGTGATGTCAGTTCCAGTTGACGTTCTATTGGTCAGTGTTGTATAGGTGTGGGAATTCAGCATTTTTTCCATCGGCAGTGGACAGCCAATCTGTGATCTGTATTTATTGGATGTGTTATGGGAAACAATGCCAGGGAGGGGTTTCTTGGAAGAGAGACCACCTCTTGGAGAATGTTGTGTAGAGGGAATCTTTTCATCCAAGTTATTATCTCCTTTGTTACTATTAGCTGAAGCCGGCAACGTGCCCATCATGGATGTCAAAAGTCTAGGGTTGGCAGTCATTCTTAAGTCATAAGTGTCATGTGTGTTTTCTGACTCCATATCTGGGCTAACTGCATTTGTCATTACCATTTGAGCAAGCACTTTGTTAATTCCACCATTTCTTGTTTGACTCCTCTCAAAGTCAAGGTCATCTTGGGCTTTCATGTAGTTTACCTCATTATTGATGACCTTTTCTAAAGCAAAAAGACTCGGTAACAAAGTCAGATGGAACCTGTCACACAAGTAACGAGCATTCCAATCTTGCAGCATCCCAAAGGGACAGTTGTACAGATTCTTGTCTGGAATGATGATCAAATGGCTCTTCAATGGAAGTTTCATAAGAATGTCTTCCACTGGAGCCAACAAGAGATTGAACAAAATTTTGTTTGGTGTCCCTTCCTCTGATAAGTCCTTGTTGGAGTCTTTCTGCTTGACATCTTTCCCAAGGCCAAGGTTTCTTCGCCTGGTGTACTGCAGTTGAGCATTTCGGAGGGGTAGGCATCTGTCCTCACACACATTCTGCATGGTTTTCCAGTCTGGAGCATTTTTCATGCCATCCAGGCAAATCTGGATCTGGAAATTTGAAGAACAAATTGATATATATGTAAAATTGATTCCTTTGCACCATTCACCTGTAACATGCAAGAACAATACAAAGCAATGTAAAGAGATCTATTGCAAACATTTTTTTCCCCTTTCTATTTACCAGAATCCACAGAGTTCGTGAATTACTTATGTGAAAAGAAGTTACACAATTTAACAAAGGAACTTGTAATTAAACTACCAATGAATTATATGCAATTCCATGACTTCATTGGACCAAAAAAGTTCAGTTTAATTCAGACAAGTGCATGTATGTGCAAATATATTTTTATGGATATTTCAAACATGAAGAAATT
Organism: Magallana angulata; assembly: GCF_025612915.1. Lineage (NCBI taxonomy): Eukaryota > Metazoa > Mollusca > Bivalvia > Ostreida > Ostreidae > Magallana > Magallana angulata. The sequence continues at coordinate 31,344,822 of NC_069117.1, read as the reverse complement.
GAACCCAAATTAAATACCCTTTCTTCCATGTCTTCAACATCCGCAGATTTTCCCGAATAAAACCGCACAAGTCCACTGCCAGGCACAAACACCCAGCTCAGTACCCTGTGACTGAGAACAGAATAGTACACCACTGCAGCATTTTGTTCATTTACGAGTCGAGACATTCTGTCAACAGCCCAGAAATCCGTTTGAGGTCCATAGTTTATGAAAGACACAGGGTGGCCCTTGATCTGGGTGATGTAGCGTTTTCTGTATGCCTCAGCATACTGCAAACACTCCTCCTTATTTCCCATTTTGCACAACACATTTTGAATTCCGTCGTAACACTCTCGGAGCTGTTCGTGATATTCTGATGGACAGTAGGTGTCTTCATCTCTGTGTTCTCGGATCTTTGTTTCAAAAAGCGGAATTAATTTTTCAAAATACTTTCTGGCTTCTTCAATTTCCATCATTTGTTTGGAGTGTCTTTTGATGCAAGCCAAGTTATAGTGACACATGGTTAGAATATCCACATAATCAAAGTCTTCTGCCAGATTTGAGGCCTGTTCATAGAATCCAATTGCATATTGATCTTTTTTCAGATCTCTGTATGCATTACCCATTTTACAAAAGGCCATTGACTTTGCTCTATAATCAGTCCTGATACAGGAATTCAACATCTGATTGTAATTTTCAATGGCTCTTTCATAGTCTTCTTTCACCATATAGGTGTCGGCCATCATCTCATAAGCTATAACCAACATTTTAGGATCACTGAATTTCTTAGCCATTGCGATATGTTGTTCATGGTAAGTTATAGAAAGTTGCCAGTTTCGAATAGCAGCATACACACTTCCCAAGCAACCATAGGCCTGTGCCATGCCTTTTTTGTCTCCACTCTGTTTACAAACCTTGAGATACATGGAATAATGTTTTAATGCTTCATTAAAATTTCCCAAAATTTCATTTAACATTCCAGTGTTGTGATATGATTCTGACTTTGCTCGACCATCAATGCCAAATTTCTCCAACAGTTTCACATATTTCATAGCATGTCGTTCAGCATAAGCCATATTTCCAATGGATTTGTAGGCAATGCTTAGATTCAGATGAAGACCACATTGTAATTCCTTTGTCCAAAAATCGGGGAAGTTTTCCTCAGAGCCTGCCTCTTCACTGATTTCGGCTTCAAGGTCCAACAACTTCTCATAATACACTATGGCCTGATGGGTATCTTTCATCTCTAGGTAAAGGGTAGCAATATTGACCAATGATTTTGTCTGATATATCTGTTCATGGGTAGCCATTGCTGTGACAAGGCACTCCTGATACAAGTTGATGGCTTGCTCATTCTTCTTCAATGCCGAGAAGGAATTTGCCATGGTAAGCAAAACTCGCATGGTGATTCCTTTCTGGTTGGTCTCAAACTTTTGCGCTGCCTCCAAGATCTTGATGGCGAGGTCATAATGTTTACTATGGAATAAACAAACTCCAACTTCACTCAGTTTCTTGTAAGGATCCATTCCTGGAAAGATAAATGTAGGTTTGCAATTTAATTTCTATCCTTATGTGAACACTATTTTGAAAAGGTATGCATGAACCTAAACTTCATCCTTTTTTTTTAAAAAATAAGATGGTTTTGGTTCTAAAAGATTATTTAATGTAGACTATAACAATTTATTGATATACCTTTGATCTTTTTCAGGACATCCTTAGGTATTTCACAGAAGAATGTGGACACAGTGGCAATGTAGGTGGTCATTTCATCAGCTCTCTCTGGGTCAAGGTCGAGAGCAGTGAGGAAGGCATTCAGAGCATCTCCAGCTCTGTCCAGTTCTACCAAGATGATTCCTAGTAATCTGAAGGCCTGTAAATTCATTAATAAAAAAATATCTAACGAACATTTTAAATACATTTACATTTTTAACTGAAAAGAAAAGAATTTAATTGCTTTTGCCTATTCTGCATAAGATCTTTGCCCCATCAATTGTGTGGACAATACATTTCAATAACTAATCTAAATACTGTATTTTGCTCCTTAGATTTATCTATAGACATGCAAATTAAAAAAGATTTAAAATTTTTACTTCAGCACTGTCAGAATCAAGTGAAATCCAATATTCTGCATCTTTGAGAGCCATCTGAAAGTCTTTCATTTCTAGAAAGGCAAGAAGTCTGGCATTCAAAACTTCAACATTTCGGTCATCAATTTCCAAGGCTTCATCATAATGCTTGATAGCCTCAGTGTAATCTCTAATCTGCATTGCCTTGTTGCCCATTTCAGTAAGAGATTTCATCTGTAAAATTTAAAAATCATAGCGTAACTGATGCACTTGCTCCTGAATAGCTCACTTTGTTGATTTTACATAATTTGATTCCAATCTGATAATTTTCCTCACATTGCATAGTTCTCCATGAGCCGTTTTACTGTGTACGAGCTCAACAAGCACATATGTTATACAGTACTGTAGACTATATATATAGACATTTATCACCTGTTGTGATAAAATATTCATTCCCGAGTGAGTGCCAAAAAAATAGTTTAAATGATCGAGAATCTAGCCTGTATTGCTTACAATGGATCATTAATTTAAAAAAATATTTATTATAAATTAAAATTATCCCCAAAAGGTTTCAATTAAGGAAAAAATCATTTCATCTTATAATCGGCCTTATAATCATAATTTTAATGTGTTTAATCTAATTAATTGCTTTATATAACTGAATGATCATGATTTTTGCCGAACCTCATTAATTTCCTCTGCTTCAGAAATTGGTTCACTGCTTCCTTCAGCAAGGCTTGCCATACTAAAGCTATGGCTCAATCCTTGACTGGGATTGAACATGGTTGGCCTTGATTCACTCATATTTCTAGGCTCTCTACAGAAAATGCAATAATCTACATTAATTTCAGTTTGCAGGATAATTGATTGAGCTTTTCACATTGAGTGTCAATGTTAGTTTACTCAAGAGTCAAGACATCATTTAATTTTAAAAGATGATCACTTTGATGGTTTTAAAATGTAAACAGGTAGAGTACAGTGAGCAATGTTGCTTAAAATTAAGTGTATAACAGGTTTTAACATACATTCAGTTTCACCCTGTACGTTTTGATCTCTGGAGGTTCACATTTTATGAATTAAAGATAAGATATTGACACCGCAGCCTGTCAAGCACGGCACAGCAAACACCGAAGTGCGCGAATTTGAAACCGGATGTACTGGTAACCAAGTACAACAACAACTTTTAGCTAACTCGTTCCATGTCGATAAAATTGTTATTACGTATTGTATTACGAATCATTAAAATACGAGATCTATCAACATGGTTCTGTATCAATAAATCAATGCCAAGATGAATAAATAAGATAAATACGTAAGGTAATGGATATATATATTTGTCGTATGCCTTATCTCGCACCTGTCGTCCTGGCTGTTCAAGTCTGTTGGAGTTTGACACAAGTCAATAGGCTGAGAACTGTTAAGGTATGAACGTAGATTAACTGTGTCAATTGTTTGCATCAATGTAGAAATTACTGTATTGACTAAATGAAGCCATTTCATATCGATAAACACCATTACCACCGTTTATCATAGTGATGGACCCCCCCCCCCAGTTGAATACACACAGGCGCTATAGTTTCTGTTTTAATACACTTGAACTGTCTTGTACATGTATATCTAGAGCACTGGCGTACCATAAGAAACAAACGCCTGTGTCCCTATTTGTAGGTTATTTGGACTTGCAACGGAAAACATATGTCGACATACAACATGTACAAAATGATATCATATACTGTATGTTTACATGCAACAGAAAGTTGAACAAAATATTGCATATCAATATGATTAATTTACTAATTGACGTGAACTTTTGCATTTTGTTGGGCACAGGTATGCAACAATTTTTTTTGGCTTGTTAACATTGCTATCACATGAGTGTTGCATGTTCTTAAATTTATTTTATAATATATGAATGTTATTTTATGCTGAAATGGTAGTCCTTCAAAATTTGCCTAAAAATTAGAAAGTTAACATTTGCTTATACAGTTTTCAGAATTCTGTTATATACAGGTATTTAACATTTTTATATCGATGTCGGGTGTACATTTGATTGATTTTTTTAAATTCAGGATGGAAGAAGAAGAGCCAATGGATATTTCAGGAGAAGACAATGACTTCTTCAATACACACAGTGCACTGCCGACAAGATTCAAAGAGAGTTCAAAGAAATGGAACTCCAATGCAACAATATGCTCATCCTCACCAACAAAGCATGAGAGCAGACTATATGGACGATCAGCCTCAGTTGATGAATTAATATTAAGACAAAGATTGAAGCAGAAAAACGTAGAAATTTCAAAACCTCTGATTGAGGAAATGAGAGGATTAAACTCTATGCGAAGTTTAACGCCAAAGAAAAGACACAGCATGCATGAGCCTTCACAAAAGACGCCTAAATTAGTGGGACCTAATCATCCTGATTTTAAACAGGATTCGAAGAAAAATAAGGAAAAATCATCTCTGTTTAACAAAAGGAATAATGGAACATTTATGGTCTGGGCAATTGTGATACTATTCTGTGTTATAGGAAAGATTTATCTGTCTTATAATGCAGACTGTGAGATGTTTATTGACTTTCCAAACCTGGAAAAGAATTTTGACCATTTTCTATTCGGGCAGCACATAGCAAGAAACATGTCTATATCAACACTTAGTCGGTATTGGGAACAATCCTTAAGCACAAATCACACTCGCTTAAAACCTTTTGTATTTTCATTTCATGGCTGGACAGGTTTTGGGAAAAACTTTGTTACGAAACTCATTTTAAATTCATTGCATGTACATCATTACAAAACCTATCTGGTTCCGAACCAGTTTCCATCCTCCAACATTCAATCCAACGCAAAAGACATTTCTAAGTCAATCAGGAAACACATCAGGGATTGCCGCTTCAATGTATTCATTTTTGACGAAATGGACAAGGCTCCGCCTTCGCTAATAAAGGGATTAAAATCTGTGTTAACCTCCCTGAAAAACAAGGAATTTGACAACCAGTGGATAGTCTTCATTTTCCTCAGCAACTCGAAAGGATCTGAAATCAACAGCTTCCTGTTTTCCCAAATTGCAAAAGGGAGGAGCAGAGAGGATTTGACCCATGGAGAATTTCTATCTGTCTTGCACCAAGAATCAGAAAAAGAGTGGTATCATGACATACATGATAAGAACCTGATTGATGTCTATGTGCCGTTTTTGCCTCTAAATACAACGCACATAGAGTACTGTATCAAGCAGGATCTTCGACGAAAGAAAGTAGTGCCTTCTGATGGCTTGGTATTGAAGATTCTGCATGAATTGAGCTTCTTTCAACCACCTGGAACTCCTGTGCAATATTCCCTTACTGGCTGCAAAAGAGTCAGCGATAAGGTTGACCTGCATATTACTTCAGTGGATTGATTCCACTTTTGGATTATATAATTTGAATTTGATTTTGTTTGTTAATGCAAATTTCTGATCTCAGGTTCCACGTAAAGTACCAGTATTAGAGTCCTAGGTCATTGGGTGATTATGTAGATACATGTAATTACTTTCGTTTGTTTTATACTGAAGTGTAGAGTGTGCAAATTTGGTTAACCACAGTTTAAACACCTAGTTGATAGGCCCCATATGAATAATTGATTTGTAATTGATCCAAAGAAGTACTCTTTCTTATTGTCACAAGCAACTATAGTTTAACAAGGTACTGGTACTATTGTAATAATCAATAGTATATTATAAATGTGCAATTGGAAATGGGGTACATTTGGACTGGATTTTTACTGAAAGAAGAAAACATAATGCAGATGTTTTTTTTTCTTATTTGGTGCAATTTTATATTGAAATTAATAATATATTTAAAAAAAATTGAAACTTTTTATGTGATGTTGTTACATATATAAATATTGAATCACTAGCATATTTTGAAGTGCTTTTGTAAAAATTAATATTTGGTCAACATTTTTCAATAAATAAAAATACCAATAATTATTTGTTGTGAAAAACATACATTTTCAATGTACCAAGAGCACTGTGTATCATTGATGCACATGAACGAATCCAAGGGTCTGATGTCAGATTGTATATTGTACAATTTGATTGTTTGAAAATGGTGATAATATTTTGAATATGTAATTACATCCACATTTATTTAAATGTTTTAAAATGACCCTTATTTTTAGAAATTTTTTGTAAATATATTACTAAGTACTGCCAGTTAACTACTTTAACTACTAGGGTACTTATATTTATTGCTCCATTGCACAACCGTTATAAAGAAGATGGGTGAATAAGATGACACAAATACTCATTTAATCGTAAAATACTATCGTAATATTTAATTTTTTTTATCTAAATCTATTTTGAATACATGTATATTATCATTTTGCAAAAACAAATTTTCTAACAAACACAAAGAACAAAAAAAAGTTTTGATGGTATCAAACCCTCAACCTAAAGAGTCCAACTATATATATACAGTTGAACTTCGATATCTCGAATACAATGGATATGTCGAAGTGATTTGGCAGTCCCAACTAATTTTTTTTAAAGTATTCTACTCTTGATATCTCGGATATCTGGAAGTTTTTAAACAGTACCATCTAGTTCGAGATAACGAAGTTTGACTGTACATGTATAAGGATATCATTTTAAGTCTGGAGTGCTAACAAGTAACAACTGAGCCAGTTAAACTTTTGTTACATTGATTTGATTTTCTATTATTTAGTATTTTTCTAAAATGTCAATTGTTGGGATGCAGAATGATATTTCTTATGCAACTATTAGTGGGTTAAGTTTTTGTTGATTGAAATTGTTCACCTTAATTCTTTTAGACCTTAATTAGAAATTGACAAAAATATAAAACTCTACAAATTAAAAGGAATTAAAGGAATTAAAAAGGTACTTTTTGAAAATGTTTGTATGTATATACACCGATTCAAATCAATTTATCTCAAGTAATGAACATATCCAATGGTTACAAATTGATATTAATTTAATATAAATTGTTTGGAGCGGTATTTGAAAGAGACAGCTTTATATTTTTATCATTCAGTATCTTATCTATCCTAATGTAGGCGTTTCCATTTTCTTTGATTTCACCGCTGACATTTTTGGTAGCCCTACCTACCCTTATTACTCTTTTAACCACCAAAAAAAGTATTGGACTGCTTATATTTACACATTTAAGAAGAAAATAAAAATATTCATGGAAAGTAAAAAGAAATGCTGATAAGTATGTCATCTGTCCGTGCTTTTTGTTATTTCTGGATCAGCGCACACTTATATAGTCCAGAGGAACGAATCTTGTATTGCTCGTATGGAATAACTTTGAAAAAGTTCATGTATTGAAAATATAAATACCCTTTGTCTACGTTAATGAAGCAATTTTGAAATACATGTATATAAGAACGGAAGACCCCTTTGTTGCCATAGCAACACGAGTTTAGCTATATAAGTCTTCAGTGCAAATAATAATGATTTCTATTTTTCATATACCAGTGTGAAATATATTTATAGTAGACTTGTTCAGACTGGTAGCATCGAGGAGGGGGTGGGGCACTTTTGAGGGAGTGTTATAATAAGTGATAAATCAATAAATAATTAATTCAAAAGTGAAAATGAACTTTTGAAGTTACAAGGAATACTACGTATCCCCCCACCTCCCATATTAGGATTTAGACGATTTTGAAGCCCCTCTCCTCTCCCTCTTTCAAAAACGAATCTCCTGCCTGTTGTTGCTGCTCCACTTGGAATGTCCAGCTACACAGAAGACGGAACACTTTTTTTTTAATGATCAAAGGAAGTAAACAAGTTGAAAAACAAAACAAATACTGATAAATAAACGTATAATTTATTGATAATGTAAAATGACAAAACCAGTTACAGCCATATTTGCATCCATTATATATAAACATTATAATATTATAAAATTATTATTACATTTCTTCTCGTCGTATTATATGTGTTCGTATGGCTTAATATAGTCATTTTTGTGTTTAAACGTCATATATTACGTATATAATTGGAAATTGTGTTATTATTAACATGTAACAGCAGACTAATAGATAAGAATGTTATCTTTCACTAAAATATTCAAAATGAAATATTAGATTTATACAAATGTAACTAAATCTATTCAAACAAGCACCCAATAACATTCATAATATTCATTTGCACCATTTTTACATTTCAGTTCCAATAGACTGTATATATATAATCTCGTAATTTCAAAGGACCCCCTAGACACAAAGTTTCACTTTCCATTCTCGTGTGGTCTGTATTCCTCGTGTGGCTTATAATCTATGTCATCGAAGTAAAATTTGGCTAGAGTTCCATTCAAGGACTTGAGCTCGTCTTCTCGAAGTCGATGAGTCTCGTCCTCTTTGAAGGAGCGATTGTGGAAGGACAGATTGTCGGCTGGTGTGGTGTCGTAGGTGGCGAAAGGGCGCGGGATTTTGAACGAATAGCGTCCACTAGATTGTCTCTCGAATGAAATCTCCGAACCTGAGTCATTGTTCATATCACCTGTTCTATATTATAGAAATGACAGTCATTGTTATCAATAATATACTACGTAATTTTCAAAGAATTTTAATGATTGAATAAAGCACATGTATATTGACAGTTGATAGAAAATTTCCAATCTATATCAATTTCCAATTTATACCAGCTTTTGCAGGACAGTAAATGGTAAAATGTTGTGAACTAAATTTCTAATATACCTCTTTTTATATCTGATATAGAGTATGATTCCTACGGCTGTCAAAATTAAAACCAAGAAAGCCATAATTCCACCAATAATAGCCCCCTGCATCACCCGGATTTCTGTAATACATGTAAGAAGTAGTTAATTTACAAAAAAAAAAAAAATAAAGAAAAAAAAAAATTAGAATCTAAATTTTAAAACACAAACTATGTTCTGAGCGAGTATTGAATTATTCACCAAATGCATTAATGACATAAGGAGAAAGATTTATATTTTGTATATAAAACGATTTTAATTCTTAATTAGAATTGAAAATAGATTTGAAACTAATCAATCTAGAAATAACATCGACAGCATGTTAGTTTTAAATGCAATAGTTATAGTCAAATTGATTTTTTTGTTTACTTCTTTTTCCTTCCGAGTAGTAAGGGTCTGAATAATCCGATGCGGTCATATCCGTACAGCGAATATTTTCCTTGAAAGCATCTGTTTTAGAGAAAAAATTTAATTGAATAAGAAAATTAAATTTAAAAGGTAATCATTGCATAATTGAACTTAAAAAAAACATAATAAACAAAATCAAATAATATTACCAGGCAGTGTGTCATTTTTGACACATTGTGAAAATTCCTTGTGACGTAACTTCCGCTCTACCTCCAAGAGTGGCCTGTATCCTTCTTTACAGACGCATCTTTCGTTTTTGCATTCTTGCTCGTCATAATTATAACATGAGGAAAGAAACCCCATGCATCGGTCGCCAAGAAGCGGGAAGCTAACAAACCAGGACATTTCTCGTCTGCATCTTGTGTTGTTGCTGCTTGACAGATAGCCCTCTGCACAGGCACATAGTCCACCAATGCAGGCTGCGTTTGGTCCTAAGCACTGGTTGTTTGACACACATTTTCCTCTTAAATATTGGACTGTAAAAATAAAAATGTTGTTACTTAAAAGGAATGTGTGATTGTTATAACAACGAAATAGGACTTATTAAAAGAAAATCGGTTTTTAAAAAAG